>NC_138780.1:181024236-181321736 GCF_965119305.1 Pelophylax lessonae | reverse complement strand
GAAGGTAGCCGCCCACAGTGGCAAGGATTTATTTTGGGTTTTATTTTATTTTGGATGTTTTTGACGCTTGCAGTCTGGTGAAGAAAATTGCATGAATAAACCAAACTGTTTGCAACCACTTCTCGGCTATCTCCCTGTGTAACGAATCCCCCCAAGGGGTCATCCACGCCCGCCACCGAGTAAATCCCCTCACAATAATATATATATATATATATATATATATATATATATATATATATATATATATATATACACACATATACAAACACAAACAAAAGGGAGTACACCCCTCACATCTCTGTAAATATAACGGAATTTGTGTAAAATCTTACCTGTAAAATTCCTTTCTCTGAGTCCTCCGACAGTCGCCGCCTCTTCATATTCGTCACAATGGGGTATTAGACTTTGCTCCGAAGGAGTAGCTAGGCAACAGAATATGTTAACATTAAAGCTTTTAACATATCCCACCCTCAATGGGTGGTCCCCTCAGTCAATACCCTCCTACTTCCTGCAACCATATCTCAGTTTCAGTGGAATAGCAGTAGAGTATACAACCAAACCCCAAAAGAGGGGCGGGGGCGGCGACTGTCGGAGAAAGGAATTTTACAGGTAAGATTTTACAAAAATTCCGTTTTCTCTTACGTCCTCCGACAGTCGCCGCCTCTTCATATTCGTCACAATGGGGACGTCCCAAAGCAGTGCAAACATGAGGGGTGGGAAACGCATCCGCGCCGTAAGGCAACGCAGTCTCCACATCAAAGAAAGGAACCTTACCAAAGGAAGGAAACCAGCTGGGCAACATGAAAAAAAAAAACTTGCTCAACAGGAGCAACAACCCAGGAAAAACAAAGAACCAGGGGATAAAAACGTATCCCAACAGCCAGGGGTCCCAAAAAGGGACCCTAGTGAACTGCCGCACTAAGAACCTTGCGGCCAAAGGAAGCATCCGCCGATGCCTGAACATCTACCTTGTAGAATTTTGTGAAAGTGTGTACGGTCGACCAGGTCGCCGCCTTACACACCTGGGCCACAGAAGCCCCATGACGACAGGCCCATGACGTACTCAGAGATCTAGTAGAGTGCGCCTTCACAGGCATAGGGGGAACTTTCCCCTGCAAGGCATATGCCTGTTCAATGGTCTGCCTGATCCATTTGGCGATGGTAGAGGCCGACGCCGCCATGCCCTTCCGAGGACCCTCTGGAAGAACAAACAAAGAATCCGTCTTTCGAAAGGACGCAGTCGATTTAAGGTAAACCCTAATCGCCCGAACAACATCCAAAGAATGCAACCTCACCTCTTTCGGATGTTTAGGCTTCGCGCACAGCGAAGGCAAGACAATATCCTCATTGAGATGGAATTCCGAAACTCGCTTCGGAAGAAAAGAAGGATTAGGTCGCAAGACCACCTTATCCAAGTGAATAACCAGATACGGAGACTTGCAGGACAAAGCCGCCAGCTCCGACACTCTGCGAGCCGAAGTGATCGCAACCAAAAAGGCGACCTTTTTGGACAACATAGACAACGAGATCTCCCTGATCTGTTCAAAAGGAGCACGTTGTAACACAGATAGAACGAGATTCAAGTCCCAAGGGGGCAGAGGATCCCTCCTAGGAGGTACCAGATGCCGCACTCCCTGAACAAAAGTGCCAACCAAAGAGTTGGAAGCCACAGGACGTTGAAAAAGAACGGCCAGCGCAGACACCTGACCCTTGATCGTAGCCAGCGCCAAACGCTGATCGACACCTGTTTGAAGGAAGGACAACACTCGAGAAACCGAGTACGTGCGGGGCGAAAACCCCCTGGACTCACACCAGGCAAAATAGGCCTTCCAAGTACGGTAGTAAACCTTCCCCGAGGAAGACTTCCTCGCGTTGACCAAGGTATGAACGACCTCAGGGGAGAGACCCCTCTCCTTCAGGACCTCGGTCTCAACAGCCAGGCCATCAAAGCCAGCGACTGTAAAGCAGGAAGGTATATCGGCCCTTGAGACAGGAGATCGTCTCGAAGAGGTAGACGCCACGGGGCGTCGACCGTCAGATTCACGAGGTCTGCGTACCAGGACCGGCGAGACCAATCCGGCGCCACAAGAATCACCGTGCTGCGTTCCGAGTGTAACCTGCGAAGGAACCTGGACAGCAATTGAATCGGTGGAAACGCATACATCAGCTTGTACTGATGCCACGGGGCCACTAACGCGTCCGACGCGTCTGCCCGAGGATCGCGCGTCCTTGCCACGAACCTTCTCACCTTGTTGTTGAGACGAGACGCGAACAGGTCCACATCTGGAAGACCCCACTTCGCGCACAACATCCGGAAGACAGCCGGGTGGAGAGACCATTCCCCCTGATCCAGGGTCTGGCGACTCAGATAGTCCGCCTGCCAGTTCTCCACCCCCGGAATGTGAACCGCCGTTATCGCCGGGACATGAGTCTCGGCCCAAGACAGAATGTCGGCCACTTCCCGAGCCGCTCGGGCACTCCTGGTGCCCCCATGGTGGTTGATGTAGGCCACCGCCGTGGCATTGTCCGTCTGCACCCGAACCGGACAGCCCTGCAGCCGGTCCGTCCAACGATGAAGGCAGAGATTTATCGCACGCAATTCCAGAATGTTGATCGGAAGGGAGGACTCCCCCTCCGACCAAGTTCCCTGGGCGGACAGAACGCCCAGAACACCACCCCAGCCCGACAGGCTGGCATCCGTGGTGATCACCGTCCACGAGATAGGACGAAAAGACTTGCCCCCCGATACCATCGGGGACTGGAGCCACCACAGAAGATCCCTTCTGGTGCGATGGCTCAACGAGATTTGAAGATCCAGAGATTGAGGTCGCCCGTCCCACCTGGACAGGATCTCCGCTTGGAGACCCCGCGTGTGAAACTGGGCGAAGGGAATCGCCTCGAAGGCCGAGACCATCAATCCCAGACATCTCATGCACGTCCGCAGAGACGAGTGCGGAACGTCCCTGAGGGACCTGACTTCCTCCTGAAGAGTCCTGAGTTTGTCTTCCGGCAGGAAGACCTTCGCCTGGACCGAGTCCAGGATCATTCCCAGGTAGGGAAGACGAACCGACGGACTCAGCGTCGACTTTGGAAAATTTATCGTCCAACCAAACTCCTGCAGAGTTTGCATCGTGACAGACAGGTCCTTTTCCAGACCCTGGCTGGACGCAGACCGAACCAGAATGTCGTCCAGATACCCCAGGACAGAGATGCCCTGGGCTCTCAACAAGGCCAGAACCGGTGCAAGCACCTTGGTGAAAACCCGTGGAGCCGAGGCGAGACCAAAAGGTAACGCCACGAACTGGTAATGATCCTCCGCAATGGCAAATCGAAGGTACCTCTTGTGACCCTCGAAAATCGGGATGTGAAGGTACGCATCCTTCAAATCGATGGAGGCCATGAATTCTCCCGGAACCAGGGCAGCCACCACCGACCGCAGGGATTCCATGCGGAACTTGCGAACCCGCACAAAGCGGTTCAGAGCCTTCAAGTCCAGAATTGGACGAACCTTGCCCTCCTTCCTGGGCACGGTGAACAGATTGGAATAAAACCCCCGAAATCTGTCCCGATGAGGCACCGGAACCACTACTCCCTGAGCCCTCAGGTCCCGCACCGCCAGGTGCAGATCCCGTAAACGCTCTGGAGACAGTTGAAGATTCGAGAGAAAGAATCTGCTCTCCGGCCGAGAGAGAAACTCGATCTTGTAACCAGATCGAACGATTTCCTGAACCCACCGGTCCCGCACGCGGGACAACCAGGGTTGAAGAAAACCGAGCAAGCGTCCCCCACCCCAAAACTGGGTGAAGGCGCCCCTTCAGGCCACACTGTTATGGGCAGCGGGTCCGGACTGACCGGACTTCTGTTTACCAGACCAGGGCTTCTTTTGAGAGCCTTGTCCCTTGAACGGTTTGCCCTTGTGGTGCGACCGAAAGGCACGAAAAGACCCCCGAGGAGGCCGAAAATTAGCATGCTTCTTCCCAGGAGCCCCCTTAGCCTTGGGAAAATGGGGCAAGAGAGTGCTCTTACCTCCGGTGATCCCCTTAATCAACGCATCCAAGGACTCCCCAAAAAGGCGAGACCCATCATAAGGCAGATTGGCTAAGGTTTTACGCGAAGATTGGTCCACCGACCAACACTTCAACCAAACCAGGCGGCGAGACGACACCGCCACGCTCTGTACACGTGCAGCCAACGGGACTAAGTCCAAGTCCGCATCACACAGATACATGACACCCTGATGGATTTGATCCACCATATCCAGGGTCGCCGGCGAGGCAGAATCAGCCACTAGGACGCGCCTAAGCATCTGCGTCCAACTTGCGACAGCCTGGGCCGCCATAAGAGAGGCAAACAGAGCTTTAAGCATCGAACCCGTAACAGAATAAGTATGACGGGCAAGATACTCCATTCTCCTATCCGTGGCATCACGGAACACCGGGTTATCCTCTGCAGGAATCGCAGTGGATTTGTTTAAAACCGCAATTGCGTGATCCACCGGGGGTGGCACACACCACCGTTCATCAGTGGAAGGCGAAAAAGGATAACGCAGCTTGAACCTACTTGGCACAGCAAAAGGTTTGCGTAAGTGGCGCCATTGTTCCTTAACAGCGCGCTGAAAATCATCATTGCAGGGAAAAACCTGCGGTGTCCTGCGTTTTCTCTGCGTCCCATAAGCCGCCAAGGCAGCGGGAGGACACACTTCATCCTGCAAACGCAGCGTTTGTTTTATGGAAGCAATCAATTCATCCATGATTGCAAGCTCTTCAGGCGAGCCAGGGGGAGAATTATCAACCCCCTCAACTTCAGCCTCCACCTCGGACCCCACGAGATCCAGGGAGGAACGGGACCCTGATAAGGAGACCCCCGCCATAACAGCCCCATCACCTTCACCCTCAGAATCAGAGGAAATAGAAACTCTGGGTCTTTTAGTAGATTGAGCAGCCACCAGCATCTGCACCTGAGCAGCAAGGCCAGCCACTATAGCGGCCAAATCCCCCCCTGGGGGGGAAACAGCAGTCCCCTGGCTTTCCACCAAGGTGGCAGGAAATTTGCCCTCCTGAGAATCCATTGCCCCAATATAATATGCCGGAGAGGGTTAACTGCCCCTTTAACAAGCGCGGCGAGCGCAGCCCACCGCACCACACACAAGCACAATGAGACCCCCACAGGGACAATAAACTGAACACAGGCAATGGATATAGGAAGAACAGAAGGATAAAACCTGAGGAGATCCCTGCCGCTGCTGCTGCCTCGATCGGTGCACCCAGGAGAAGAGGAAGTGATGAAACCAGGGCGCTCTATTAAAGCCTATGGGAGGCTACAAGAAAATGGCCGCCTACATGGAGAACATGCGGCCGGAGCGAGCGCAGGCAAAATGGCGCCGTTTGACGCCGAAACCGCCGCTCCTACAATACAGTTATGCAGATAACACTATCCATGCAAAAAAACATGGCAGATCGCCGCAGCGATCGCTGTATCGTGCCACAACATGCCAAAAAACATGCCCCACAGCACACAGCTCTTCACACTGAACAACAGGCTGACACAGATAGTGTCACACAGCTCCCCCCCCCTTGCAGCCCACAGCATGCAGCAGAGTGATAGGGAGACAAACAGTGTGAACAGAGGCAGGTTACACAGTCCCAGACTGACACCCCCCCCGACAGACAGGTCCCCACATAGATACACTTACCTCTCAATGGCGTGGGGGACCCGCACAGGCGAACAAGCCGCTGCACATGAGGCAGGGAGAGTCGCATTCAGGACGCACAAAATGGGGGTTAAGAAACCGCACAGCGTCCAGTTAGGTAGCCACCTCACCAATCATCCCTGCACCGAACAGGGATGGGTCGTTCACTGCGCCAGGAGCGTTACCTGGCTGAACGCTCGATGGCAGGCTGGGAAGCCACTGACCCACGACCTGCGACCAGGGGGATCAGCCCGAGACCCAGCCCGCATGATCCTCTTCATCAGAAGAACTAACTAATGCTAACAAAAAGAACAGCCAAGTAAAGAAAGAGAAAAAACTCAAACAAAAAATCAAAAAAGAAGAAAAAGGCTGGGGCAAAAAGCCCCAGCACAGAGAGAACCAGCTACTCCTGACAAGCTAGACATTGAAACTGAGATATGGTTGCAGGAAGTAGGAGGGTATTGACTGAGGGGACCACCCCTTGAGGGTGGGATATGTTAAAAGCTTTAATGTTAACATATTCTGTTGCCTAGCTACTCCTTTGGAGCAAAGTCTAATACCCCATTGTGACGAATATGAAGAGGCGGCGACTGTCGGAGGAAGTAAGAGAAATATCTTTTCATGTGACAACACTGAAGAAATGACACTTTGCTACAATGTAAAGTACGGAGTGTACAGCTTGTATAACAGTGTAAATGTGTTGTCCTCTCAAAATAACTCAACACACACAGCCATTAAGGTCTAAACCAATGTGACTCGTTAGTGTTACAAGGTCTCAGGTGTGAATAGGGAGCAGGTGTGTTAAATTTGTTGTTCTTGCTCTCACTCTCTCATACCAGTCACTGGAAGTTCAACATAACACCTCATGGCAAAGAACTCTGAGGATCTGGAAAAAAAATAATTTTTGCTCTACATGAAGATGGCCCTACATGAAGATGGCTATAAGAAGATTGCCAAGACCCTGAAACTGAGCTGCAGCATGGTGGCCAAGACCATACAGAGCCTAAACAGGACAGGTTCCACTCAGAACAGTTATGATGAGTAGAAAAGTCAAAAAGTAAAAAAGGCGTTGGTATAGATATATTATTTGCCTGACAAAGGAGGTTGATCCTCTGAAACGACGTTGCGGCCTGCCCTCTCCACAGTCCCAGCTATCTCCAGCCGGCTTTCGTGGAGGAACCGGCAGTGTCTTGTGACGCTGCATCCGGCTTGCGGCTGTGCGCCGCGGATGTTCCCAGGAAGAGGAGGCATAGTAAGATCACCCTCCCTTGGGATCTCCGGACCATCCAACCCCCATCCTCCATCCCTGGATCTGCGAACACACCTGTGGCTGGGTGCTTGCGATCTAACCACCCCTCGGCACATTATCGTTGGGGACCCATGTTCTTCACCTGAATGCTGAGGTTGATTCTTTTAAATGTAAGTGCATTGCAATAAATGTGTTCTTATTTTAACATTATTCTGACCTGGCGCCCTTGTTTCGTTTATTCTGCATGTCTGGAGGGATCCCTCACCTCTTCTAGGAGCAGCCGGTCTTGCACCTCAACACATTTGGACTCCCTCCCCCATATATACAACAGAGACCATCTCATCTTTCAACCCGGGAGACCATACTGAAGCACACCTGTGGACAGGTTTTTAGGATTTTATGACTATGTGCCATATATGACATTATGTATAGTCCTCCTTTATGTGATTGCAGTGAGTGCTAATCCATCGACCCTGGTTGGTGTAGTATTGTTTTGCATTCTTACCAGAAATCACTAGGTCACACAGACCTCAAACGCCTTTAATCCTATTATACAGGTGGATCAGACCATTAGGATTCCTTCATTCCTTTTTAATTATATGTTTGGTATCAAAGGATAACATAAAGATACATTTCTCCTTCTCCTCACTCCTCCAATTGTTTTTTCATGTAGATGAGTATATAGCCCATATGCAGGGAGACAAATATAAAGCAGAAAGATAGTGTAATACTGTTTTATTATGAAATAAAATAAATCATAAAAATTGGCTGCTTACATATTGTTGTGCCCGCCTGGCACAGGGCAATGGACATTGGTTGCTACAAGATCTTATTAGGGTTGGGAGCACATTATCTGCAGCTTCCTGTTGCTCGCTTTAGCTTCCCTTGTAGCGTGGCAGCGGTCTGGCGTGCGTTCCAATGTTAGTGTGGGGGTGACGTCAGTCTTTCTCTGGACTTCCAGGTTTAGCAGGGACCACGATGCATTTCGCTAGTATAGTGTCATCAGGCAGTCTGTGTTAACCCGGCGGCTTATTATGTGGCTCACTACATTCCTACTGGCTAAACTCATGGGTATACATTTCCTTTCGTTTTTATTATTAAAAATAACATCTTAGGAATTTGCTGGGCCATATTAAGGATTGAGTGAGCTTGCACAACACTGATTATTAAAGAAGTTCAATTATACCTATGATTTAAAAAACATTTTTTTATTCGCTTATATTAAAAATGTAAAACTATATTTTGGTAATAAAATGTAATCTATATATAAAATTGAGTTCCATTTTCAAATGTTAGTATGGAAATTTGTATATGATCATGTTTGTTTGATCGTTGGCAGGTTCCACTCAGAACAGGCCTCACAATGGTCAACCAAAGAAGTTGAGTGCACGTGCTCAGCGTCATATCCAGAGGTTGTCTTTAGGCAATAGACATATGAGTGCTGAAAGCATTGCTGCAGAAGTTGAAGGGGGTGGGGGGGTCAGCCTGTCAGTGCTCAGACCATACGCCGCACACTGCATCAAATCGGTCTGCATGGCTATTGTCCCAGAAAGAAGCCTTTTCTAAAGATAATACAAAAGAAAACCCGCAAAGTTTGCTGAAGACAAGCAGACTAAGGACATGGATTACTGCAACCTGTGGTCTGACGAGACCAAGATAAACGTATTTGGTTCAGATGGTGTCCAGTGTGTATTGCGGCAAACAGGTGAGATGTACAAAGACAGGTGTGTCATGCCTACAGTCAAGCATGGTGGCGGGAGGGTCATGGTCTGGGGCTGCATAAATGCTGCCAGCACTGGGGAGCTACGGTTCATTATATAATAAAATATTTACAAAAATGTGAGGGGTGTACTCACTTTTACTTTTGTGAGATACTGTATGTACACATTTCTTAAACTAAATGTATTGTTTTCAAGGTAAAGGTTTAAAATATGGAGGGAAAGAAAGGTGCCTTTAATTTTACTGCCCTTCATATGGAGTGAGAGCAAGAAACAAGAGTTAGGAAAGGGGGGAGAGGTTTAGGCCTGGTTCACACCTATGTATTTTTTGGTGCTTTTTGCAGAAAAATATTAGTCCTTTTAACATTTTCCTTTTTTTCCACATCTATACTTTTTCCAGCATTTTTAGAATGAGTCAGAGACTTTTTGAAACGCAAAACTGTGCTTTTTTTGGTTTAACAGGCTGAAAAGCATGTTTGTTTTTTGCCGCAATTTACATTTTTTTTTTATCTGCCAAACACCAAATTGGCCAAAAAAAAAGCATAAACAATGCACCAAAAACGTGTGTGGGAAAAATGCAAAACGCACTGCAAAAAGCACCACAAAAACAGATCAAAAGCAAAATGCATAGATCAGGGATGTCAAGATCTATTTAACGTAACAGCAATCTTAAGCCCCAATGAAGGGAGCTGTTTGTACCCTTAAATATTTTTTTAGTGGGTTTTTAACATTAAATAAAATCTCGTCCTCATTGTGGACATTTGCCCTGACCTGTGGTAGCAGCAACATCCTGTGAGTCAAGAGTGTCATGGGGAGTCATCAGGACAGAAAGAGATGGGAAATCCCTCTAGCACAGACATAAAAGCCCTCACCCTCTTCACTCTGCTAACAGCTGAGAGATTTCCCCTTCATCCTGAAACTTTGCAGACTAGCAGCCTGTCGACTCTGACTGGAAGGGATAGAAGCATCTTTAGTGCATATGATGCAGGCGTCTCATTCAGCTATAAATGTAGGTCAATTTCCCAGCCTTCACAAACATGGGAGGCTTGCAGGACTAATTCCTGCAGTGGAGACCCAGATAAAAGGCATTTTCCCACTCGATATTGGGGGTTTGTTATGCTTTAATTTTCCTATTTTACAGCTTGGGACACTTTTGTATTTTTAGATATGCAAGTAAGCTTTAAATTAATTCATAAGTGGTTTTTGCCAGACTAAATCACAACAGCTGGGTGAAAAAGCTGGAGATTATCTGATAAGCAAGACATTGGCTGAATTTGTCAAGGCGACCCTAACAAAGTGAAAGAGAAAGAATCAGGCCCAGACTTGCTGTTCTCCATTTGTCATATTCTTGGCAATAAGCTGTGTACAGTGATCGCTCTCACAACAGGCTCTTACTTCTGTTCTGCAACCCAGGCGACAAATCCCTCGGACCCTGGCTTCCACGCGAATTAATCATTGACGTTCAGATGATCGTTCCCCTGCAAAAGCTCAGCAGCTGCTTACAGCATCCAGATATTATAGGTCTGTTGTCTCCATACATCACATGATGGTCACACACCTGCATGCACCTTCTCTTTACCAAGGTTTATTAACCTTGGTGCTATGCATACCCCATACTACATTATATCTCAGACTAACAGAATTAAGAAATAGCCAACAGTGGAGAGGAGATGTAGCGGACATTGAACAGACAGAACTCCTGACAAAATAAATGTTGTGTCTTGAGTGAACAGAGATCTTATCTAAGGAGTTCGAGAGAAGCCAGCTGCATGTTCTGTCAATGATAAATACAGGAAACCTTGTACGGTACAAGGAGGAGATTTGTTCTGCGAAAATACAAATTCATTTTTCTATTCCTGCTTTGCAAGAGGACCGCATTTCTAAATTGGTGGAAATACAATGCTGCTGTTTTTCGACTATATGGATGACAGGAAAAGTCTTTGGTGCAGAATCAGTTCAACTTATATAGGACAGTCTCTCTCAGTCAAGTGTTCCCTGGAGTTCCTAGGGGTTTTCCAGAGATTGCTAGGGGTTCCTTGGGGAATGGTGAATTGATTTTTCACAAACGCTGACCACCACAATCAGGGGGCACAACGATTTCATGATGGATTTATTTTTCTATTAACCCCTTGGCGCCAGTGTCACCTGGCCCTTTAAGGGCTTTTAGATGCTGGGAGGCGGGGTTTCTGATCATGTGACCGCTGTGATTGGCTTTCTGGTAGTCGTCGGCTCTCAGCATGGTAAGTTGTTTTAACAGGGCCGCATAGATGCATGCGGCCAGTGTCAAGGCGTTGAGGCTCGGTTCTCACTGCCGCGACTGGAAAGTCACACAACTTTGCCAGGCGTCTTCATTGTGGCTTGCTTCCAACTTCATTAACAGAAGTCAATGCACGTTGTGATGAAGTCACCCCAAAGTAGTGCAGCAACCTTTTTCTGAAGTTGCCCCAATTAGAACAGTTCAATTGCAGTTAATGGGGTGCAACTTGTCATGCGACTGTTCAGTCATGGCAATATGAACCGAGCCTAAAGGACAAGTTCACCTTTGTCATGTTCCACCAGTTTTTAGGATGGAACATATAAAATGTTCCCACTCCTGAAGCAGCTCCCAGATTGGCTCCCTTTTAGTGACAGCAAGCGGGGGATCTTTTCCCAAACTTGCTGTCACTATTTTAAAAAAAAAAAAACACGTCCGTGCGAGGGCCACGTCATTCATTCACAGAGTTCTGTGAATGGAAGAACTGCAACTACAAACAGCCTTTGCGGCTGTTGACTTGTAGTTATCAATGAACTATCAGGGTGCTGTTGAGAACTCTAGGTAGTTCATTGTCTCTTCCTGTCAGTAAGCAGACAGCTTACACAGACAGTCTGCAAGAGCCCTGCATGGCACCAGCCATCTGCTGATCATGGCTGCAATGCTCCCCGGGCTCCTTGTAAAAAAAAAAAAAAATAATAATAATAATTATTAATTAAAAATAATATATATAATTAATTTTACTTGCAAAAAGATGTGCATTTGTTTTGTTTTTTTGTTACAAAATGTGAACCTATCCTTTAAACCCTTGGCACTGACGCCTGCAAGTCCTTTAGGGGTTTACTAAAGCCAGGAGGTGGAGCAAGGTTTATGATTATGTGACCATCGTGATTGGCTGTCACATGATCAGAAAGCGCCCGATTGCAAGTAACAATTGGTAGCTTTCCGTTAGTCGACAGTAACTGTCCCTACGCGTGCTTTCGGCATAGCTGTGTTTACATTCTGCTACGCGGCGATCGGGGGTGAGGCTCGTCCCTCAGACTGAGCCCAACCCCGATCAAGGTAAACAGCCAATGAAATTGGCTGTTTACCACGTGATCGGCTGTGTCAATCACAGCCGATCACATGAGCGGCTCCAGCGCGAGCCGCTCGTTCCTTCCTCAATGCGCGCCCGGGCGATGCAGGCACAGGCGATATGCATATCGCCAAAGCCACGATATTTCAGGCATTAGGCAGGGCGGGGAGAAGTCCGGACTCGGGGGGGAGGAGGAGGACTCCCAGTGATTGCATCCGTCCCAAACGTCCCTCCCAGCTCTGCCTCTAGTATCCATTACTCCGCCCATTGTCTCTTCTGGCTGCATCGGGGGCGGGATCAGGCTGTAATGTTTTTCAATGGAGAGACAATGGGCGGAGTAATGGTCGGCTGTTGACTAAGAGGGAGAGCTGGGAGGGCTGGAGTACGGGGCGGATTGTATGGCGGCGGAGAGGCTACATGCAGCAGGAGAGGGAGGAGAGACGTCCGGAGCAATGCCGGAGGAGCACCGCGGGACAAAGGCAGGCTGCTACCGACACTCTGGCTCCGACACAAGGCTCGGGCGGGAGAACTACGAGTGTGGTGGATCCCCTGGCAGAAAGCTGAGCTCTGCTAACTGATCCTGATCTGGAGAAATATCGCGATATATATCGTTAAAAACGAAATATCGCAATAAAAACGAAATATCGCAATATACTTTTTTTCCCTAATATCGTGCAGCCCTAGTAAAGAGCCAATGAAATTGGCTCTTTACCACGTGACCGGCTGTGTCCAATCACAGCCGGTCACAAATGTCAACAGAGAACAGGTAACTAGCTGTCACCGTGTTCTCCTCCTCACACACTGATCCTGTGTGAGGAGGAGATTGTGGTAACAGCTAGTTACCAAGTACAGTGCACCCTAAACACACTGATTGCCCTCCCAATAAAGAGCACCTGTCACTAGCCCATCAAAGTACCTGTCACTAGCCCATCAAAGTACCCGAGTACCTGTCACCAGCCCATCAGGTACTCTGATGACAGGTACTCGGGTACACTGATGGGCTGGTGACAGGTACTCGGGTACTCTTGAGGACAGGTACTCGGGGACTCTTGATGACAGGTACTCGAATACTCTTGATGACAGGTACTCGGGTACTCTTGATGACAGGTACTCGGGTACTCTTGATGACAGGTACTCGGGTACTCTGATGACAGGTACTCGGGTACTCTGATGACAGGTACTCGGGTACTCTGATGACAGGTACTCTAATGACGGGTACTTGGGTACTCTGATGACAGGTACTCGGGTACTCGGATGACAGGTACTCGGGTACTCGGATGACAGGTACTCGGGTACTTTGAGTACCCATCACCGGAGTACCCGAGTACCCGTCATCGAAGTAACCGAGTACCTGTCACCTACCCATCAGAGTACCCGAGTACCTGTCACCTACCCATCAGAGTACCCGAGTACCTTCCACCTGCTCATCAGAGTACCTGACACCTGAAGTACCCGAGTACTTGCCACCTGCTCATCAGTACCCATCACTACTCATCAGTACTCATCAGTACCCATCAGTAAATATCACCTATCAGTATCAGTACGGATCATCCGTACCCATCAGTACAGTATTAGTATCACCTATCAGTATCAGTACTACTCTTCAGTACCTATCACCTGCCTGTCACCTGCCCATAAGAGTACCCGAGTACCTGTCACCTGCCTATTGGAGTACTCGAGTACCTGCCACTTGCTCATCAGTAGCAGAGTACCTGTCACCTGCCCAGCAAAGTACCAGAGTACCTGTCACCTTTCATACAGCCACCATGTCTAAGTGCAAAAAGGTTTATATACGTCCTCCGCTTAAACCTAAATACCGGTGTTATGGCAGCAGATAGCTGCCATAACCCTGGTATTTTTTTAAACGGTGGACGGTTGGCTTTCCGATAAGGGTGGTTCCAGCGGCGGATTCGCCGCGGGATGACCCTTCCGGGGTGGCGGAAGAGGTGCCCCCCCCCTCCCGTCGCATTCTGGTCCTTTTCCCCGCTTACCGGACCCGCCGGCAGCGGGGAAAACTATCCGGTCCCGGATCCTCACAGACAGGATGTCGAGTGAGGGCAAGCTTGCCCTCACTCGACTCTATGGTCTTGGAGGACCGGAGCTACGGCAAACGTCGTTGCCTAGCAACCAGTTTAAAGGTCCCTTTTTTTTTTTTTTCATTTTATTTCATTTTTTTTTATTTTTTTATTTTTTCTATCTTTTAGTGTACTTGTGAGATCTGAGGACTTTTTGACCCCAGATCTCACAAAAAAGAGGTCCTGTCGTGCCTTTTTCTATTACAAGTAATGTTTACATTTCTTGTAATAGAAATAAAAATTATCAATTTTTTTTTTAAAAACAATATAAAAATAAAAAATAATAAATCAAATAAATAGTAAAAAAAAAAAAAATTAAAGCGCCCTGTCCCCGTGAGCTCGCGCACAGAAGCGAACGCATACGGAAACCCGGCCCACATATGTAAACAGTGTTCAAACTACACATGTGAGGTATCGTCGCGATCGTTAGAGCAAGCGCAATAATTTGAGCCCTAGACCTCCTCTGTAACTCTAAGATAGCAACCTGTAGAAATTTTTAAAATGTCACCTATGGGGATTTTTAAGTACCAAAGTTTGTCACCATTCTGTGAGCGTGCACAATTTTGAAGCATGACACGTTGGGCATCTATTTACTCGGCGTAAAATTATCTTTCACATTATGGAAAAAAATTGGGCTAACTTTACTGGTTTCTTATTTTTTTATTCAAAAAAGTGAATTCTTTCCAAAAAAATTGCGTTTGGAAGACCGCTGCGCAAATACGGTGTGATAAAAAAATATTGCAATAATCTCCATTTTATTCTCTAGGGTCTCTGCTAAAAAAAATATATAATGTTTTGGGGTTCTAAGTAGTTTTCTAGAAAAAACAACTGATTTTAGCTTTTAAACACCAAATGTCAAAAATAGGCCTAGGCAAGTGGCTAGGAGGCATGATGATGCTCCTTGGATGTTGGGCCCCTCTATATGGTTAGGCTGTGAAAAAGTCTCACACATGTGGTATTGCCATACTCAGGAGGAGTGGCAGAATGTGTTTTGGGGTGTCATTTTTGCTATGTACATGCTATATGTTAGGAATATCCTATAAATTGACAACTTTGTGTAAATAAAAAAGTTTTTATTTTTTTCCCACATTTTCCAAAAACTTGTGGAAAAAAATGACATGTTCAAAGGACTCATAATGCCTCATAGAATATACGTTGGAGTGTTTGCTTTCCAAAATGGGGTCATTTTGTGGACTTTTCCATTGTATTGGTGCTCTAGGGCCTTGAAAAGTGTGATAGGTAGTAAGAAAGTTTTATCTGTATTTATGCTCCTAAAACGCCTTATGGTGCTACTTGGACGTGGAGTCTCTTTTTGTGGCCAGGCTGTGTAAAAGTCTCACACATGTGGTATCACCATACTCAGAAGGAGTAGCAGAATGAATTTTGGGGTGTCATTTTTGCTGTGTACATGCTAGGTGTTAGAAATAGCTTATAAATTGACAACGTTTTGGGAAAAAAAAGAAAAAAAAATTTTTTCTTCATTTTCCCAAGAATTGTGGGAAAAAATTATAACTTCAAAAAACTCACCATGCCTCTTACTAAATACCTTGGACTGTCTACTTTACAAAAAGGGGTCATTTGGGGGTGTATTTGTACTCTCCTGAGTCCTGACATTTCAGGGCCTCAAGAAAGGAGATAGGCCATCAGTACATCTGGTGTGATCAATTTTCAGTAATTGGTACCATAGCTTCTAGACTCAATAACTTTCACACAGACTAAATAATATACACTAATTTGGGTGAATTTTACCAGAGATATGTAGAAGTATAAATTTTGGCCCAAATGTATGAAGAAAAAGTAATTTTTTGCAAAATGTTATAATAGAAACTAAAAAAAAGTGTTTTTTTTTCAAAATTTTTGCTCTTTTTTTGCTTATATCACAAAAAAAAACCCCAGTTGTGATCAAATACCACCAAAAAAAAGCTCTATTTGTGTGAAAAAAATGATAAAAATTTTGTTTGGTTACAGTGTAGCATGACTGAGCAATTGTCATTCAAAGTGTGAGAGTGCTGAAAGCTGAAAATTGGTCTGGGCAGGAAGGGGGTCTAACTGCTCTGTATGGAAGCGGTTAACATTTTAGGCCAATTTTTTTTCTACTACATATTTTTGGTAAAAATAAATAGCAATAAGCTTATTTTGATTGGTTTGCGCAAAAGTTATCGCGTTTACTAACTACGGGAAAGAGTTATGTCATTTTTATTGTTTTTTTTTTTTTTACTAGTAATGGCGGCGATCTGCGATTTATTGCGGGACTGTGACATTGTGACCCCTAACTGACATTTGACACTTTTGGGGGGGGACCAGTGACATTACTACAGTAATCAGTGCTATAAATATGCACTGTTACTGTAATTATGACACTGGCAGGGAAGGGGTTAACACTGTTGGTAACCA
The DNA here is from genome assembly GCF_965119305.1 of Pelophylax lessonae. NCBI lineage: Eukaryota > Metazoa > Chordata > Amphibia > Anura > Ranidae > Pelophylax > Pelophylax lessonae. Next base: position 181,305,285 of record NC_138780.1, on the reverse strand, counting down.
AGGGGTTAAATGTATGCCTCATGCTTACTGACGTGGGGGGGGTTCTGTGACACAGACAGAGATCGCAGGTTCAGCTATGCTGAATCCTGTGATCTCTCCCTGTCTGTCACAAAGAAGATCCGCCTGCTTTGTTTACACAAGTGGGCGGATCTTCTTACACTTTTCCCGACAATCGGGGAAGAGAGGCGACGATCGCTCCTCTGGCCCGACTCCCGCTGTGTCTAAACACAGCGTAAGCGAGTCCCTGGCGGTGCGCGCCCCGCCGAGGACACTAGGAGTCCAGCGACGTATGTCTACGTCGCTGGATCCAGGGGAGCCAACCTGCCCCAGTAATATTACAGTGAGCGGTCGGCAAGTGGTTAAAGGCAAAAGCCCAGGAGGGAAAAATTCTAGACGAGTACTCCAAATATGTATCCTCCCGTCAGCTCACAGTAATAAAAACATCAACTGACCAAAGCAGACAAATATTCATAGTCCAATAAACTGGATTTTTGACTTACCGTAAAATCCTTTTTTTCTGAAGTTCATTGACAGACGCAGCTCCATATTCTTCTTAACCATTATGTTATGCGGTCCCCTACAGAAGTAGGACACTAGGTAGGAAAAAAACTTACCACGGGTATGGGGCAGTCCCTGATGGCATACACCTATTCACTCTGCCATTCAGTTTTGTCAAGCAGTGTCAGAAGTAAAAAAAACCCCAACCCACTTAGAATTAGAGGGGCGGGTGCTGCGTCTGCCAATGAATCCTTATGGGTAGAACTTAAAAGGGAAGGCAATATTGGGCGTATGCTATAGGCCCCCCAACCAGAGGGAGGAGGTGGAGGCGGACCTCCTTTTACAGATAGGATTGGCAGCAAGGATGGGAAATGTCATTATAATGGGGGACTTTAATTATCCAGATATAGACTGGGCAGAAGGAACCGCGCATTCATCCCAGGCCCGGCAGTTCCTAAATGTTTTGCAGGAAAATTTTATGGGTCAGATAGTAAACGCACCGACAAGAAACAATGCAGTACTTGACCTACTGATTACCAACAATACAGACCTGTTCACGGATTTAGAAATACGGGGCAACTTAGGAAACAGTGACCATAGGTCAATTCGTTTCAGTATTAATTATAGTAATAGGAAACACAAGGGTAATATAAGGACACTGAATTTCAAAAGAGCCAATTTCCCAAAACTGCGCTCTTTGCTAGAAAATATCAAATGAGATAGAACCCTGGGAACGAAGAACACGGAAGAAAAATGGGAGTGCTTCAAGAGCATACTAAACAAAGGGATTGGCCAGTGCATTCCAAAGGGAAATAAATTTAAAAGAGCAAAACTAAACCCTGGGTGGCAAAACTCCAACATAAAAATGCATACTAATACTAAAGAAAAGGCCTTCAAAAAAATACAAGGCTGAGGGGTATTTGGCAGGATTCAAGCATTACAAAGAGAGTAATAAGAAATGTAAAGGCGAAATCAAGGCGGCTAAAATAGAACACGAGAGACATATAGCAGAAGAGAGTAAAAAGAACCCCAAGAAATTCTTTAAGTATATAAACAGTAAGAAAGCGAGGCCAGAACAAACTGGCCCCATAAAAGACGATGAAGGAAATCTGGCCACAGAGGACAGAGAGAAGGTGAAAGTGTTAAATAATTTCTTCTCTTCAGTCTTCACAAAAGAATCGGGGGGCTACCCTAACCCAGCTTGTAATTCTAAACTAAATAATACACCTCAGGAAGTACCGCCATGGCTAGCAGAAGATAGACTTAGAACTAAACTAAAGAAACTTAACATAAATAAATCACCGGTACCGGATGGCTTGCACCCAAGGGTTCTTAAATAGCTCAGCCAGGTGATTGCCAGACCATTATTCTTGATCTTTAAGGATAGTCTACAGACGGGTATGGTGCCAGCTGATTGGAAAAAAGCCAACCTGGTACAAATATTTAAAAAAGGGCCGAGATATATACCGGGTAACTATAGGCCGGTCAGCCTAACATCAGTAGTCTGCAAGTTTTTGGAGGGGATGTTAAGGGACCACATACAAGACCTTAGTAATGAAAACTGTATTAGTAGTAAATCAGCATGGATTCATGAAAAATCGTTCTTGCCAAACCAATCTATTAACCTTCTACGATGAAGTGAGCGGTCATCTAGATAAAGGTAAGCCTGTGGATGTGGTGTATCTGGACTATAGGGTGAGTACCTGGATAGAGAACTGGCTCCAGGGGAGAGTCCAGAGGGTGGTGATTAATGGGGAGTACTCGGATTGGGCGGGTGTGAAAGCAGGGTCCCCCCAAGGTTCTGTCCTGGGACCAATCCTGTTTAATTTATTCATAAATGATCTAGAGGAGGGGATATCTAGTACAATCTCAGTATTTGCAGATGATACTAAACAAAGCATGACAATATCTTCTATGCAGGATGTGGAAACCTTACAAGCGGACCTGAACAAAATAAAATAAAATAATGGGGTGGGCAACTACATGGCAGATGAGGTTTAATGTTGAAAAATGTAAAGTAATGCACTTGGGCGTCAGAAACACGAAAGCAAGCTACTCACTAGGGGGGAAACCTCTGGGTGAATCTAAGATGGAAAAGGACCTGGGGGTACTAGTGGACAACAGGCTTGGCAGTGGCATGCAATGCCAAGCCGCTGCAAGCAAAGCCAACAGAATACTGGCATGTATAAAAAAGGGGATTCACTCCAGAAATAATGGAATTTTTGTAAAATCTTACCGTAAAATTCCTTTCTCTGAGTCCTCCGACAGTCGCCGCCCACTCATACAGTCTTCACCAATGGGGTATTGACTTCCTCTCCTTAGGAGTAGCTAGGCAAAAGACTTGTTAAAACAAAAGCATTTCCATAGACACACCAATGGGGGCTGTCCCACTGGTCCAATACCCCTCCTGCAATAGCCATCTCAACTCAGTTTGGTATCAAAGCAGTTAAGTGTATAAGAACCCCAAAAGAGGGGTGGGGGTGGCGACTGTCGGAGGACTCAGAGAAAGGAATTTTACGGTAAGATTTTACAAAAATTCTGTTTTCTCTTGCGTCCTCCGACAGTCGCCGCCCACTCATACAGTTTTCACCAATGGGGATGTCCCAAAGCAGTGTAGACATGAGGGGTGGGAAACGCAACCATCAGAAAAGGCAACGCAGTACCCATATCAGAGAAAGGAACCTTACATGAACTGAAAGGTAACCCTCTGGGTAACAAAAAAATGCTCAACAGGAGCAACAACCCAGGAAAGCAAAAATCCAAGGGGTAAACAACCCCAACAGCAAGGGACCCCCAATAAAACCTGGGTCCCCTACTGAACTGCCGCACAGAGAAATTTGCGGCCAAGGAAGGCATCAGCTGATGCCAGAACATAAATTTTGTAGAATTTGGAAAAGGTGTGCACTGACGACCAAGTCGCAGCCTTGCACACCTGGGCCACCAAGGCCTGATGTCGGAAAGCCCAGGACGCACTCACCGACCTGGTAGAGTGTGCCTTGACAGGGAAGGGTGGTATCCTGTCCCTCAATGAATAGGCCTGCACAATTGTCTGTCTGATCCATTTTGCAATGGTCGCCGCAGACGCAGCCATACCCTTCCGAGGTCCCTCAGGAAGGACAAAGAGAATCCGATTTCCGAAAGGATTCAGTCGACAACAGGTAAACCCTGATTGCTCTGACAACATCCAAAGAGTGCAACGCAATCTCCTTAGGATGCTTAGGATTCGCACAGAGCGAAGGTAAGACAATGTCCTTATTGAGGTGAAAATCCGAAACCACTTTTGGAAGAAAGGACGGGTTTGGTCGCAAGATCACCTTATCCCTATGAACCACCAGGTAAGGGGAGCGGCAAGACAACGCCGCCAACTCCGACACTCTGTGAGCAGAAGTGATCGCCACCAGAAAGGCAACCTTTTTAGATAGCAGAGGTAACGATATTTCCCTGATGTTTTCAAACGGGGAACGTTGTAACACGGAAAGAACCAAGTTCAAGTCCCATGGAGGTAAAAGCTCCCTTCTAGGAGGGGCCAAGTGACGCACACCTTGAATGAAGGTGCGAATCAAGGAATTAGACACCACAGGGCACTGAAAAAGGTCAGTGCAGAAACCTGGCCCTTAATCGTAGCCAACGCAAGGCTCTGGTCCACACCAGATTGGAGGAAAGCCAACACTCTCGCCACAGAGTATGAACGAGGAGAGAAACCCCTGGACTCACACCAGGCAAAATAAGCTTTCCAAGTTCGGTAATCAATTTTACCAGACGAGGCCTTTCTAGCCTTGATTAAAGTGGGAATGACCTCTGAGGAGAGGCCCCTGTCTCTCAGGACCTGGCTTTCAACAGCCATGCCGTTAAAGCCAGCGACTGTAAAGCAGGATGGAAGATCGGACCCTGAGACAGCAGATCTTCCCGCATTGGCAGCCGCCATGGAGGCTCGACGGCCAGGTGAACGATGTCCGCGTACCAGGACCGGCGTGGCCAGTCCAGCGCCACCAGAATCACCACTGTTGGTTCCGAGGCTAACCTGCCAAGGAACCCGGACAACAACTGAATTGGAAGGAAAGGCATAGATCAGACGATGCTGATGCCAGGGCACCACCAGCGCATCCGAGGCGTCTGCCAGAGGATCGCGCGTTCTTGCCACGAACCTTTCCACCTTGTGGTTTAGCCGAGATGCGAACAGATCCACATCCGGGGATCCTCACTTCGCACACAGCATTTGAAATACCTCCGGGTGTAGGGACCATTCCCCCTGGTCCAGGGTCTGGCGGCTCAGATAATCGGCCTGCCAATTCTCCACACCCGGAATGTGAACTGCCGATATCGCCGGGACATGAGTCTCGGCTCAAGACAGAACACCGGTCACTTCCTGGGCTGCTCGGGCACTTCTGGTGCCCCCTTGGTGGTTGATGTACGCCACCGCAGTGGCATTGTCCATCTGCACCCGTACAGGACGGCCCTAAAGACGATCCGACCAATGGAGCAGGCACAGCCTGATCGCTCGCAATTCCAATATGTTTATCGGAAGGGAGGATTCCTCCGACCAAGTGCCCTGGGCAGACAGATTGCCCAGGACGCCACCCCAGCCTGACAGGCTGGCATCTGTGGTAATCACCGTCCATAGTAACGGCCGGAAGGATTTTCCTTCCGACACAGCCGGGGACTGAAGCCACCACAAGAGATCCATTCTGGTTTGGCGGCTCAGAGACACTCTCATGTCCAAGGACTGAGGTAGTCTGTCCCATCTGGCCAGGATCTCCGCTTGGAGAGACCGTGTGTGAAACTGTGCAAATGGTATCGCGCCGAAGGGACCGCATACAGGTCCTGAATGACGAGGCTTCGTTGTCCCTGAGGGACCTGACCTCGGACTATAGGGTCCGGAGTTTGTCCTCCGGCAAGAACACCTTTGCTTGAGCAGAGTCCAGAACCATTCCCAAATAGGGGAGACGAACCGAAGGAGACAAGGTTGACTTCTGAACGTTGATCGTCCAACCGAACTCCTGGAGCGTCTGGACCGTAGTGGACAGATCGCGCAGCAGGCTCTGACTGGCACTCGATCTTAACAGGAGATTGTCCAGATAACCCAAGACCGCAATGCCCTGCGCCCGCAGCAGTCCCAGAACAGGCGCCAACACTTTGGTAAAGACCCTTGGGGCCGAAGCTAGACCGAAAGGTAACGCCACGAACTGATAGTGCTCCTCCGCGATAGCGAATCGGAGGTACCTCTGATGACCCTCGAATATGAGGATGTGTAGATACGCATCCTTCAGGTCAATAAAGGCCAAGAATTCTCCCAGGCTCAGAGAGGCCACCACCGAGCGTAGCGATTCCATGCAGAATTTTCGAATGCGCACGAAGCGGTTCAGAGCTTTCAAGTCCAGAATCAAACGCACTTTGCCCTCCTTTCTGGGCACAGTGAACAGATTAGAGTAAAACCCCCGAAACCTGTCCCGATGAGGCACCGGGACAATCACCCCCTGAGCGAGGAGAACCTGCACCGCTTGATGCAGGTCTTGTAACCGCCCTGGGGTCAGATGAAGATTTGAGGGAAATAATCTGTCCGCCGGCCGTGAAAGAAATTCGATCTTGTATCCTGATCGAACGATTTCCTGAACCCACCTGTCCTGAACTCGGAGCAGCCAAGGTTGGAGGAAACCGCGCAAACGTCCCCCCACCCCTGAAATGGGTGAGGGCGCCCCTTCAGGCAGAGGCGGACTGAGCCACCGCACCAGCTTGGCCGGATTTTTGTTTGCCGGCCCAGGGCTTTCTCTGGCCACCCTGGCCCTTTAAGGGTTTCCCCTTGTACTGTGACTTGAAGGCACGAAAGGAACCCTGATTAGGTTTAAAGGCGGGACCCCGCTTACCGCAGAAAAACTTGCCCTTAGGATTCTGGGGCAGCAGTGTACTCTTGCCCCCAGTGACTCCCTTAACCAATTCATCCAGGGGTTCCCCAAAAAGGCGAGACCCTGCATAGGGAATATCAGCCACCGCCTTCCTAGATTTCAGGTCAGCCGACTAGCTCTTCAACCATATCAGCCGACGGTTATGCACCGCGACACTGGACAGGCGCGCAGCTAAAGGGGCCTCATTTAAGGCCGCATCGCACAAATACATGACCCCTTGATAAATCTGGTCCACCATCTCCACGGTAGCAGGAGGGGTAGAATCAGCCACGAGTGTGCGTCTGAGCACCTTGGTCCAATCCGCCACAGCCTGAGCTGCCATGACAGAGGCGAAAATAGGCCTGAGCATGGAACCCGCCACACATAGGTGTGGCGGGCAAACGACTCCAGCCGCCTATCCGTAGGATCCCTTAATACCGGAGAATCTACAGTAGGAACCAGCGTAGCCTTGTTCAACCTGGCTACAGTGTGATCCACTTGAGGAGCCACACACCAGGGTGCAACCATGGTGGACGCAAAAGGATAGAGAAGTTGAAACCTCTTAGGCACCGTGAAGGTGTGTTTTAAATTGCGCCATTGTTCATTCACAGTGTGATGAAACTCAGCGGGGCAGGGAAAAACCTGCGCCGTCTTGCAGGTCCTGTGTGTACCAAAAGATAACAATGCCCGGAGGATTGGGCTCTTCCTCTAAATGTAGTGTTTCTTTAATGGCAGAAATCAGCGCATCCATAGCCGCGCGTTCCTCCGGCATCCCAGGGGGGGAAACCTCCACCCCTGTAACCTCCGCTTCCCCCTCAGACTCTTGCGGGTCCTGAGAAGAGCGAGACCCTGAAAGGGGCACGCTACCTACAGCAACCATGTCACATTTAGAATCAGAAGAAAAAGAAATCCTAGGCCTTTTTCTAGCAACACGTTCAGACATCAGCACATCCATTTTGGACACCAAAGTCGCCACAACAGCAGCCAAATTAGTCAGAGTAGAGGATTCAGAAGAACTGGAATCCCCCACCAAAGCTGGAGGAAATTTGCTGTCCTGGGATTCCATTGCAAAAAAAGTTTTTTTTTTTTTTTTTGGAACACAGACCCCCCCCCCCCCCCCCCCGCAGGGACAAACTGAGCCAGGAAGATTGCACAATGGAGGAAAAGAAAAGAAAATTATAAAATGGACGGAGCCCCAGAAGTGTGTTACCAGCTCCTTCAGTCGCTCCAGAGTAAAAGAAGGAAGTGATGTCACCGCAGAGACTGAACAGAGGCTGCAGGCTCAGGAAACATGGATGCCTATGCAAAGCAATGGGAGGCTTCGGCAAAATGGCCACCGATATGTGCTCGGAACGATCATTGCCACACACAAGATGGCGCCGTAAGGCCCCAAAAGACACTACACACAATGCTATACAAGAGCCCACAGTGAAGTCAGACAAGCTGCCCACACCTAAAATGGCGGACCGGCGGTTTTTAACCCCGCAGCGGTCGCCACACTAGTCTGTACCTCTAAGCACCTTAGTGACACAGGAGAGGGATCCCCCAAACCCCACACAGCGCAGGCTGTGAGAGAAAAAACCCCCGCAGGGACCAGGATCAGGGAGCCCAAAAACGCACAGACACAGGGGACACCACAGACACAGAGGACTGCCGACCCCAGACAGAGGCCCCACACAGAGTGTACTTACCTGTACCCGATGGCGTGGGGTGCCTCATAATAAACGGAAAACCGTTCACCCTCAGATGACAGGGGAGTGCCGCCAGCCAAAAACGCAGGACACCAGGAGTGCACGGACGAACCGTGGATGTGTCCGGTGAGGTAGCCACCTCACAAGCTCTGCAAACTCCATCTTCATCCAAAGATCCGACTAACTACAAGCTGACAAAATAAACAGCTAGCAAAGCAAAGAAAAAAATGACACTTTTCAGAAAATAAAATTATAAAATGGAAGAAGGCTGAGACTGTAGCCCCAGCACAGGGAAGCCTGACTACTCCTGAACTAGGCAGAAGACAAACTGAGTTGAGATGGCTATTGCAGGAGGGGTATTGGACCAGTGGGACAGCCCTCATGGGTGTGTCTATGGAAATGCTTTTGTTTTAACAAGTCTTTTGCCTAGCTACTCCTAAGGAGAGGAAGTCAATACCCCATTGGTGAAGACTGTATGAGTGGGCGGCGACTGTCAGAGGATGTAAGAGAAAAAGAGATTATTCTCCCATTCTACAAGACTCTGGTCCGGCCACATCTGGAGTATGCTGTCCAGTTCTGGGCACTGGTCCTCAGGAAGGATGTGCTGGAACTGGAGAGAGTCCAGAGAAGGGCAACAAAAATAATTAGGGGAATGGAGGGCCTCAGCTATGAGGAAAGACTACAAGCACTGAACTTATTCTCTCTGGAGAAGAGACACTTGAGGGGGGGATATGATATCAATGTACAAATACTGTACTGGCGACCCTAGCATAAAGGAGCAAACTTTTTAGAGAAAGAGAATACAATAAGACACGAGGCCACTCACTAAAACTAGAGGAAAAACAGTTTAACCTTAAAATACGTAAGGGGTTCTTCACTGTCAGAGCAGTAAGGATGTGGAATTCACTTCCACAAGCAGTCGTATCAGCAGGGAGCATCGATAGTTTCAAAAAACTATTAGATGGGCACCTTAAAGACCACAAGATAAAGGGGTATACAATGTACGGTTAACAGCAAACACACACACACACACACACCATAGGTTGAACTGGATGGACTGATGTCTTTTTTTAACCTCACAAACTATGTAACTATCTAACTAATGAACTTCAGAGAAAAGGATTTACCGGAAAAACAAAAATCCAGTTTTCTCTATCGTTCATTGACAGACGCAGCTCTTTTTTTTTCTTAACCATTGGGATGTCACAAAGCAGTGTTTGCATGAGGGGTGGGAAAAAACGCAGAGAAAGAACGCAAATTTCCCAAAGGCTAAACTTAGCCAACCAGGTAACATGGAGCTCAACCAGGAACAACTGGAGCTCACCTAGAAACAACATACACCCTCAAAAAGAAAAATTGCTCGTTTAAGAGCAGCCCGCAAAAGCTTGCGGCCAAAAGAAGCATCCGAGGCTGCCAACATATCTACTTTGCAGAAATTAGTGAACGTGTGCACAGACGACCGTGTTGCCGCCTTGCAAACTTGTATTACTGATGCCTGAAAGGCCTATGAGTCACTCAGACTCACAACAGGGTGCCAGCAAGCTTGCTACCCACACTGCCAGGCGTCAGCCACCAAGCAACCCACATTGCCAGGCATCAGCCACCAACCCACAACAGGGTGCCAGCAAGCAAGCCAACCACACTGCCAGGCGTCAGCCACCAACCCACAACAGGGTGCCAGCAAGCAACCCACACTGCCAGGCATCAGCCACCAACCAACAACAGGGTGCCAGCAACTTCAGAAAGCCATTTTTTAAATCTTTTTTGTGTCTTTCAAATTGAAATGGAGATGGATGAGGAGAGAAAAAGTAAAAGTGTGGTCTGGGACTATTTCTCATCTCAACCTTCTCCAGGAAAAGCAGCAGTGTGCAACACATGTACAAACAACATAAGCATGGGATCAGGATTTAAGCAGTTGATGTCCATACTTGAGCCAAGTTACACACTGAAGAGTGAGAACCATTATCGAACAGAAATGCTGGGAAAGATTCACCAAAAGGTCATTGACAAAGTAAAGGCTATGCTGCAACCAAAGAATGCTGGCAACTCACTCTCATTCACGACTGACTGCTGGTCAGGACAAACAGAGTCACTAATGATTCTTACATGCCACTTCATTGACAGCAGATGACAAAAAGGCAATTGGTGTTGGATACAAAAGTAATGCAAGGATCCCACACTGAGTACAGTACAGAAATGTTTCTAGGCATGCTTGAAGACTGGGGAATCAATAAAAGACAGAGTGATGCTTGTGCTACTTCGAGACAGTAGAGCAAACCTGCGGAAAGGAATGATGAGGCTGCTTGAGGATATGTCATACCTCATTGTCATGGCACACAACGCCCTCCAACTTTCAAATTCAAATGATGACACACTCCAACTTTCAAATAATGGTCTGTCAAGCCAAAGAGCTTTGATTGATATATGTTTTCAGAAGTATGAACAGATAAAAAATGTTGTGCTTGCAAGTATTTTGAATCCTCAATACAAGAAAAATGCTTTCTCTTCTGATGATGTATTGGCAACGGCAAAACAATGGCTGACAGAAGATATTTGACAAGAGGTGCAGGAGGTTCCTGCCGAAAAGACAAGATAATATGAAAGAGCAGCATGCAGCAAGAACAGAAAAATGTCCAAAAATACATCAACGAACAGAAGAGAATCTTCTTCATTGTGGTGGAATTGATCATGACATTTTCAATGGTTTTTTGGGGCCTCATGCGGAGGATTCAATTTCTTGTGAATCTGCAATAATGAGCCTAGATGATGAACTTTATCACTATTTGAAGGAACCAGAAATTAACAGAAGAAGTGATCCCCTTCAGTGGTGGAAAGAAAATGAGGCACGGTACAAAAGACTTGCTTCCCATGCTAGAAGATACCTCTCTCTCTCTGCTCCTCTGTCTTCATAAACATGCTCAGGAGTAGAGGAAGTGGCAGCATTATATGAACAAAACAGAAGCCCTTTAACAGGTGAACATAGATATGCCGAAATGTTGTGCTTTCTGCAGTATAATATTGTTCTACTTAACTGGGAGTATTGAAAAGAGTAGTGTCAACTCAAATCCACTGTGTAGCTGTTGCCAAGCTTTTATTCTAGCAGTTTTGCACTGACTGCAGTAAATCATTGCATTGAGTGCGCTACTGCAGCTGTAGTCCACTGACTCCAGTCCAACTCCAATACACTGTCTTGCTGTGGTCTAGCTTTTTTTATAGCAGTTTTGCACTGACTGCAGTAGTTGCAGTAAGTGCCCAACTGCATAGGTAGTCCACTGACTCCAATCCAATCCACTGTGTAGCTGTTGTGTTGCCTAGCTTTTTTTCTAGCAGTTTTCCACTGACTGCAGTAAATCATTGCAGTGAGTGCACTACTGCAGCAGTAGTCCACTGACTCCAGTCCAACTCCAATCCACTGTCTTGCTGTTGCCTAGCTTTTTTTCCTAGCAGTTTCGCACTGAATGCAGTAGTTGCAGTGAGTGGCATACTGCAGAGGTAGTCCACTGACTCCAGTCCAATCCACTGTGTAGCTGTTGTGTTGCCTAGCTTTTTTTTTTTTCTTGCAGTTTTGCATTGACTGCAGTCGTTGCAGTGAGTGCCCTACTGCAAAAGGTAGTCCACTGACTCCAATCTACTGCGTAGCTGTTGCCTAGCTTTTTTGTAGCAGTTTAGCACAGACTGCAGTAGTTGCAGTGAGTGCCATACTGCAGAGGTAGTCCACTGACTCCAGTCCAATCCACTGTGTAGCTGTTGTGTTGCCTAGCTTTTTTTCTAGCAGTTTTGCACTGACTGCACTGCAGTAGTGATTTAAAATTATTGCAGTGAGTGATTGCACTACAGCAGCAGTTTATTATGCATTAATGCACAATCAGAATGATGTGAAACTAAATGTCCCTCCAACTGATGTTTTCCTATCAGTTCTCATGCAGTTAAGGTGTGAAGAACGAGCCCTTAATTTTAAAAAATGTTAATAAATAAAAGTTTTACATGTTCAGTAACAGATGTGTCGAAATTTGTGTTTATTTTTCAAAATTTTAAAAGTTCAAAAATATCGGCCAATACCGATATGCATTGGCCAAAATATAAGTATCGGCAATGAAAAACCGATATCGGTCGATCACTACTCAGCGCCCTAGCAGAATGCACCTTCACAGGGAAAAAGGTGGAACCTTACCCTTAAGTGAATACGCCCATACCACCGTCTCCATCTGGATATGGTCGCAGCAGATGCAGCCAATCCCTTCCAAGGTCCTTCCATGAGGAGAAAAAGAGTCTGATTTCCTGAAAGACTCAGTAACCACCAGGCAAACCCTTATTGCCTGAACCACAGCCAAAGAATGCAAGGCAATTTCCTTGGGATGCTTGGGCTTAGGACAGAGTGAAGGCAGCACAAATGTCTTTATTTAATCCATCATGAATGCTGATCCACCTTACCAATCGATCAGTGTCCGCTACTCCTCTCTGTCAATCCCTCCACTGGCTTCCACTCACCCAACAAATTAAATTCAAAATACTACCACCACCTTACAAAGCCATCCACAATTTAGCCCCCAGCTACATCACTAGCCTGGTCTCGAAATACCAACCTAATCGCTCTCTTCGTTCCTCTCAAAACCTCCTGCTCTCAAGCTCCCTCGTCACCTCCTTCCATACTCGCCTCCAGAACTTTTCCAGAGCCTCTCCAATACTTTGGAACTCCTTACCCCAATCTGTCCGATTATCTCCTACTCTATTAGCTTTTAGACGATCCCTGAAAACCCTCCTTAGAGAAGCCTATTCTACCCACACCTAACAACTGTACTTTCATTTTTTCCATCAGCTCATCCCCCACAGTTATTGCCTTTTGTTTCACTTGACCATCCCTTCTAGATTGTAAGCTCTAACAAGCAGGGCCCTCGAATTCCTCCTGTATTGAATTGTATTGTAAAAGGTATTGTCTTCCCTCATATTGTAAAGCGATGCGCAAACTGTTGGCGCTATACAAACCCTGTATAGTAATAATAATAATAATAATAATAATTCAATGGAAAGCAGAAACCAACTTGGGAAGAAACGACTAATTAGTTAGAAGAACCACTTAATCTCCGTGGACCACCAGAGAAGGAGAATGGCAGGACAGCCCAGCCAATTCAGATACTCTGCGGCAGAGGTAATAGCCACCAAAAAGGCTACCTTCTGTGACAGTATAGGCAGAGGAATCTCCCTAAGTTTTCAAGGGGAGGTTTTTGAAAAATAGACAGTACCAAGTTAAGATTCCACAGAGATAACGGGGACTGTATCGTAAGAGCCACATGACGAACTCCCTGGATAAAAGTGTGAATCAAAGAATGCATAGCTAAAGGGCGTTGAACAAACACTGCCAAAGCCGACACCTGGCCTTTAATAGTACCCAAGGCACCTTAATCAATTCACACCATCAGATGTACGATTTCCACGTACAATGATAAATTTTCCTGGAGGTAGATTTTCTAGCCTTTTAACAGTGTGAGAATCACTGAGTCAGAAAGACCCCTATCCTTTAACACCTGGCTTTCAACAGCCACGTCATTAAAGTCAGCGACTGTAAAGCAGGATGGAAGATCGGCCCTTGAGACAACGGATCTTCCCAGAGAGCAAGTCTCCAAGGAGCATCCTTGTTACCAGATCTGGGTAACAAAACCAGCGAGGCCAGTCTGGGGCCACCAGAATGACCGGAATCCCTCTATTCTGCACAGAAGCCTCGGCAGAAGCTTCAGCGCAGGAAACGCATAGATCAGCCGATACGGACCCCAAGGAGCCACCAGTGTGTCTGTGGCGTCAGCCAAAGGATCCCGATACCTGGCTACAAATCTCTGTACCTTCTCGTTGAGCCGAGAAACTAACAAAGGTCCAACAAAGACCCAAATAGGTGGTCCCCATAAAGGGGAGATCTGATAGAGCCTTTTTAGAAGCCTGGTCCGCAGATCAGCTTTTTAGTCACACCATGTGTGGTTACCATTATTGCGTTTAGAACAACTCCACTGACTCATGACAATTTTGTCACAGCAGTACCGTTTCCACTTTTAGAAGATCTGCGGGCCCCGAGGGGACAGGCGCCCCCCATGTTAAATTTTTCGGCACCGATACAATCAGTGAATCCACCAGCGCCCTTGCATGCGCATGTGCAGTAAAAAAGGAGTCATCCTTACAGAAGAGCACCCAAAGTGCGTGGACGCAGACCCAGTAGAGTCGCTATATGCTAAGCTCACCCTGAGAACATAAGCAGTGGAGGTCACCGACCATAGTCCTGCAAGGAGACACAGGCTAAAGTTTCACAAAAGGACCCTATAACATCTAAGGGTCGCCCACCATAAAGGACATAAAGGGACATAGCCCCCTATAAAAGGGTAGGAGGGGGCCCACCGTGACGCAGACGCCCAGGCAGAGTACCCCCACACAACAATGCCCGTAACGCAATGCCAGGCAGTGCATATGTCCACCCCCCTGAGGGGGGAGAGGGCAGATGCCCATCCGCTGCTCTATCACCCCGGTCAGCAGGTCAAACAGCCTGGTCAACAGCTCAGTCAGCAGCTCGGACAGCCAGCCCCGAGTAGGCCGCAAAGCCACGGCCGAAATTTGGGGCCGATCTGGACGCACATCCGCCGTCAGCTCTGTCAGCTTGATCAGCAGCTCGGACAGCTCAGTTAGGAGCTCGGACAGCCTGGTCAGTCGCCCGGACAGCTTGGTCAGTCACTCAGACAACCAGCTACGTTAGCCGCGAGTAGGTCGCAAGCCGCGGCCTCAATTTTGGCCCAATCCGGCCGCGCAAGGCGATCCAATGGCATCCGCCGGTCAGCTTGGTCAGACACTCGGTCGGGTTGGTCAGGTACCTGGACAGCCGCGAGTAGGCCGCAAAGCCGCAAACTAATTTTCGGCTTGATCCAGCCACGTGAGGCACAGACCCAAGGAAGAAGAAACATCCGCTCCCCCCCAAGCCAAAAACTGCCGCAGGGACACCAAAGGACATCCCTGCCCCAGGGGGCCTTGCTCAAAGACCCCCATGTGCGATCCGGACAGCAACGACCGCATACACACCCCCCCCCTTACTGAAGCAAGTGGCAAAGCCAGCTCCTACCTAACCCCGGGAGGGGGGCTGTGACTGTAGAGGGGCTGGGGGAAATGGAAGGGAACCCGGGGTCCAACCATCCCAAGAAGGGGCCCACGTCCACCTTGAGACCGCAAGAGCTATGGAGGGACACTACTCACCATACCAACAACAATCGGGTGGGCACCACTGCGGACAGACTACCTCTCCACTCAGGGTGGGGGTGCTGACAGCCAAGGGGCACACTGCGACTCAGGCCGAATGTGTGGCCCGGCGAGGTGTTCAACTCGCGGGCCAGCCCCCGTCCATTGGGGCTGTCGTGCCGAGGCCTAGTGCTATTGATTGCAGTTCTCTCAGAAACATGACTAGCTAAAAAGTTTAAAATTTTAACAAATGTTCCCTTTAAAATAAAAAAACAAGCTAAGACCGAAGTCCCAGCCGGGAACTAGGTCCTACTGCTAAACTAGGCAGAAACAAACTGAATCCTATAGCAGAGTGAATGGGGGGGGGTGCCTTTAGGCACTGCCCCATAGGCGTGGTAAAATTTTTCCTGCCTAGTGTCCTACTCCTTTAGGGGGCAGCATAACCCAATGGTTAAGAAGAATATGGAGCTGTGTCTGTCAATGAATAATAGAGAAAATTGTTACTTCTCACACTACTGGAGACAACTTAACAGAAGCAAGCAGAAGCAATCAACGTTTTGTGAACACATAACCTAACCACTTCCTGCCCGTAGAACAAATATTTACAGTTTTGGGTTCAAATGGTTATACATCCTGGTACCATTATTTTCTGATGGCAATTCTCTCTTAAGTAAAAGTGATCTAAACAGATATACAGCTGTAAAATTCTGGTAAAATCGCGCAAACAGAAAAGAAGTTCTTTTTATGGGCGGCAGGCACAATTTTCCCGCGATTTGTCGAGCGATAGTGTTTAGCTACAAACACTAAATTTAGTTAGGAACACGCCAGCTTTAAAGGCAAGGTCTCTACACTACCATTAAAAACACTGTAAATCGTCAATATTGGTCTATCAACAGGACATCTTGGTAACCGTGGAACTTTTTTTTCAATAACCATGGTGACGGAGATTTATTCAGGCTATCATTATGGGATGCAAGTGGTGGGTGCCCTAGCTCTGAGGTGGCGCAAAGTCGATTTCATCTGGGTAGTGCTGGGGAAGACTCAAATGAAAAGGTATGTACTGACAATCACATGGTACCCAATTATTCCACTTGACACAACACTGTCTAAAAAGGCAACATTGACTTTTAAGAGACCCTATCTGTATTCAACAGCAAAAGCAACTGAAGAAAGTGGTGAGCAATCAGTTATGCAGCTCTTCCTGCAATCAGAACATTGACAAAACTACCAGGGTTGCATTTGTGACTGGGCCCTGGTGTTTCATCACCGTGGGGGGGGCTCACTGCGGGACAGTAAGGCTCGGTTCACGCTGCTGGGACCCCAAAGTCGTGCAACTTGCTTGCGTTTTCTTTGTGACTTTTGTGATTTAACATTGCAGTCTATGGCAATCAAATTGCAATAATGTTGCAGAAAAGTAGTGCAGGAACCTTTTTTGTTGCTGTGACTTGAGCCACATTGATTAAGACAGCACTCATTGAAATGATCTTACAGTGCCAAATACCAGCGCAAAGAGGTATACAATAATAAATAGTATATGATAAATACCACTCATAAATGAATAATATTAAAGTGCAACGTGCAATTCATGTGCAAATAATATCTTGTGGTATCCCCACTACGAGGTTATAAATATTGGGATCAGTGGAAAATACAATAAAATAAATAAATTAGTGCCAGTCCAATATATAAGCAAAGATAAGCAGTGGTAGTCCAATAAATAGATAAAAACCAAGAAAGGTCCAAAAGGAGTCCCAAAAGTGCTTAGGTGCCAAGAGGAAAGTGCAAAATCATGCCATCAATCCAGTGCTGTGAATAGTGCCGGTCCTCCCCCTATGGATGTTCAACTTACCGGACTGAGATGACTCCTAAGCTATATAGCCAGAAGGGTCGATAAAGCTTGTGTCCCAGTAAGGAACTTGATATACATATCCTTAGGGATAAGGTGTCTGTGGCTCTCAGTATCTCTCAGTACTCCGATGTACATAGGTGGAGAAAAAAAGCTCACAATAGTGTAACTCTGATATAACTTTTAATAGGTAAAAATAAAGGATTGCACTCACATTTAGTAGTTTAAATTCAGGCAGATAAAATTTGTAAGGCGAGTCTGGAAACCTTCCTGGCCGTGGAGTGCGCTCGGGATGGTTCCTGGTCCCGGCGTGCGTTCCACCGTACCGGAAGTGACGTGCCGATGACCGTAAACCGGAAATTGCGTCTACGTGTTTCGCCCTCCCCTTTGGGCATTATCAAAGACGTATTTTGTTTTATTTTATTGAAATTATCTTGTTTTGACTTGTCATGGGACTTTACAGTGTGCAGCCAAAACGCTCTTAGGAGATGTATTTCTGGGGATGTGCCTATGTTAATAGGAATGAACCTCTCAGTAGCTGCCCCTACAAGCATTTTACAGGCCTGGTGATGATGGCACAGGAAGTAATGAGTCACAGTCGAAGTGTGAACCAGGGCTTATATAGGGCCCCACAATGGGAGTAAAGGGCCCTCTGGGACCAATTAAAAGGCCCCAAGCGGTCAAGGTGGCTCTTTATGGTTTCTTGCACCGGGGCCCTAAAGGTTCTAATTTTGCCTCTGTATTAGAACCAACACCAAGACAAAGAGAAAATAAAAAATAAAATGTTTTATATTTGTTATAGGATTCTATTTTTTTCAACTAGAAGAAAAGAAAGGTCCTACAATAAAAGGAAGAGCAAAAGGTGTGTCCCAGCCTGAAACTTTCACATTTGTGTATTATATCTTATATTGGGCATCCTGTGTCTTCTCTGCTATTGAGCATGCTGAAACTTGTAGTCCCACAACAGCTGCAGAGATGACAGGTCAGACCATTTTTCATATTAACATGGACAGCCTAACTTTTTGCTTCTGCAAATTAGGTAAAACTCTTCTCTCATTTATGTGCAACTTCATAACAGCGTGTGCTGATCATTCACAATGAATCAAACACAATGAGCGTTTAAAAGAAAGCCTTAAAGAACTGGCAAATCTAAAAGACGTTCCTCAGTCACATGTTAACAAGCTAGCTGAGTATAAAACAGTCACTTGATGCTCATTAAACTCAATCTAGCTTTCTAGGTAGAGCTCTACATGAAAAGCGAGACTTTCTGGGCCTCTGTCTAGAGATTCTGGGCTACAATAGCTCAGCACGTTGCATGTGGCAAGGCAATTAAAAGAACCAAATTACTGTAAAAAGACAACCCGGTTGGTGATAAGGCCCCAGTTTAAAAGCTTTCCCCCCTAGAAAAGTCCTGGGTTGATTAGCTGCGTATCGCTTTGATTCACCCAATTAGCAATAATACAGGTTCTATTAGACAGAAGGGTGGATGACGGGATCAGACCACCATTAGACAAAAGCACTCATTCAGTGAAGCACTAGGCAGTAACAAAAGGACAGGCTGCTTATACCAGCTGAAGGTGTAAAAGTAATAGCTGTACATATCACTAACTTACACACAGAGAAATGGTTAAAGCTGAACTCCAAAGGAATAGCTAAATTCATGTATGAAATAGTTCAACCACTTGACCTGCGGAACATTTACCCCAAACACCCCCCCATGACCAGGCCATTTTTTGTGTTTTGCCATTTGGCTATTTTTGGTTAGTTTAGCGGACAATTATGCAGTTATACAACACTCCACCCAATTTAAATTTATATCATGTTATTCACACAAATAGAGCTTTATTTTGGTGGTATTTGGTCATCTCTTTTTTTGCACTATAAAGAAAAAAGGCTGAAAATTTTGAGAAAAAAATGTTTTTTTACTTTCTGCTATAAAAACAAGTACAATTACCTTACTTCATAAATTTCGGCCAATATGTATTCTGCTACATACATGTAAAAAAAAAAATCCCAATAAGCGTATATAGATTAGTCTGTGTGAACTTTATAGCGTCTACAAACTATGGTATGGCATGGTTTAAATTCACAGAGCTTGGTCCTGTCATCCTGTTCACTGATCAGAAGCTGTCGGCGGTCAATCATTGGCTGGGACCTGCTGATCGGCTTGTGCAGTACAGCACAGCCAGTGCAGCGGCTGTGCTCGTGTGCAACCCCTACCTGTAAGTGCTGGATCACGTATCTAGTATGTGATAGGGATCCTATGGTGAATATACTCACTGAAAATTCTTAAATATAGTTTAGCACTATGATGGTCTCCCTCTCCTGTGGGAGCTGGTAAAAATGTGAGGAAGAAGTGGTTACTACTCTTCATACATGTGTAACTATCCATAAGCGTGAATAGACCAACTTAGCAATTTTAGAGGTCAAAAGTAATTGATGGGTTGATCCCCAAAAGGAGCTGAGTGTTTAGGTGAAGGTGGTCAGTATGGATCTTCGAGTGAAGCATAAGGGATAGATATGAACCAAGTAAATTCAGGACACAATAGGGTTGGACGCCTTGTATACTTTGGATCATTATATTTGCTTGATGAATGTACATGCAGCGCTTCCTCATTCTGCACAGTGATTGCCCAGTTAATACTGGCACATTTTAGTTACATAATAGAGTGCTTTACTAAATGTCCTGCTTGTTGCTTCTGATTCGGTTTTCAGAAAAAATGCAATTATTACATTGAGTTGAACAGTACTATATGTACAATGTCACTAAAAACATTTTGCACCTAAACCCCACAGATCAGGGCCATACTGAGCCTCTTCTCTCTGTAAGTCCATGGGTCATACTAAGCATGTAAATTACTCTCAGGCAAACATTACAATAAAATATTAAAATTTTCCTCTCTGAAACACACAGAGCTATCAGAGAGAAACAACCTTGGGATTTTTTATAAGATCTATATGCAAGCATGGCAAACTCACATTTTCAGAGCTTCTTGTCCTGTCGTCTCTCCTCTGCATCATCAATGTGGACCTCTCTTGTATTTCTTGTTCAATTATTTTTAGCACAGACATACATTTCACTGAGCACAAACTGCTACTGGGGTTGATTTAAGCCCATGTTCACAAATCGCATGTCAAATCACAGCCTATTGCCAGCAATGGATGAGTCCCAATCAGTGGGACGCCACACCGATTTTCAAAAGTAGTTCCTGCACTACTTTTGGTGACTTCGGGGGGAACTTCAATAGACATCTGTGCATGAACTCGCACAGATGTCTTTCAAGTGGCTCCCTAAAGTCAAGACTAAAATGTGGCTTTGAAATCATGCGTGTTCAGGTGAAGTTGCACGATTTCAAAGCCGTGCTTAGTGTAAATGAGGAATAAAATATGGAAGCCGATTGGCTACCATGCAAAGCTGCACCAGATTTTGCCCTCCAGTTTTATTAAATCAACCCCAGTAGCACAGAGCAAGTAAGAACCCATAAGAACACATAACATTAAGTGTGAAGTCAAACATTTCCATCCCACCAACAATAAACCAATAACAGAGAGAAAAGAAGAGAAGTTATTATCAAAAAAAGAATAGGGGAGAGAGAAAAAAAAAGGAGGAGGAGTAAAAAAAAAAAAAAAAAAAAAAGAGAGAAGCATAAAAACAGGAAAAGGCAGAAAAACTGGAAGCCCTTTTCCGTGATATTTGCGTACTGTGTGCCAAGGTTCCCAAACCTTCTCAAACAATGTGGTATCATTTACAATGTTAGCAATCTTCTCATGAGCCATTGGCCAGGAAATTTCTGGTCTAGCAAGGGATAGGGACACTGTAGCCTTCTTTCACAATCTGGCAATGGTCATCTTAGCTGCCAGGAACACAAAGAAAACCAATTAAATTATTATGCACTACCAAAATGAGTGTGTGCTGTAAACTGCCTCCAGCATTGCTCCCGTTTCTTCTTGCTGGAGGCTGCCATTTTGCTCAATCTTACATCCCCTGAGCAGTAAATATTTTGGTTCTCAGCAGATTGCAAAAGAAGGATGAGACCAGCGCTACAGAGAACCTATATTGATTTTTTAGAGGTGTATGCTGCCACCAACTTACCCCTAGTGTTTGGGGTACAAATTCAGGGTGTAGGATGTGGGTGTTGGTTTATGGCTCTACCAGATAAGAGGGAGTGTGTAAGTATAATCTGAAAAAATGTTTACAATGTTCCAATAAAAGGTCATACAGATGTTGCTCATGTAGTGCGGTGATAGGTCAAACCCGTGCATACAAATATATTCACACATATATATATATATATATATATATATATATATATATATATATATATATATCACTATTAAACCCGTTAAGTCCACTGTGCTTCACAAAAGTGCTAACGTGCTTTGTGCTATGAAAAAACAAAAACTTGCTGTGAATTATACAATGGTTACCCATACACAAACATTTACCATTTAAAGAGCTGAAGTGCGGAATAAACAGTGCTGTATAAAAAAAAAAAAGTGCTGCTTGAATGTTTGCGCTGCAGATGGGTGTGACCCGAAATGACTGTTTTGTGCACATACCAAGTAGTGCTTGGATGAAGATGCTTAAACCAATTGATAAACAAATAATGGTGCTGTGGTCCCTGACCATCAGGGAGACTATTTTATGTAATGTGCCAACATATGCCAAGTATGTGTGAGTGGTGCAAACAAAGTGACAATGCAATCAGGAAGACATATATTACAATGCATAAAAGTCTCTATTAGTTCGAAACTGACAGTGGTGTAATAATCCAATATACTCCAGGTGTTGTGTCAGCCGGATTCCATGCAGGTGTGACACCGTGTTTTAGTGCATCTACCCGTGGCCCCCACTAGGTATTGCACTCACCAGAATGCCCCCCTTTTCACAGGGGCAAAGGCTGTGTTGGGGTACTCTCTATACGAATTGGGGTATCCCCCTCTCTGGTGTCCGCTCGTTGGTCGGTCTGGTAAGGCTCAATAGAAAATGGAAAGATCCCCCATTGTGCAGTATTCAAGTAGTTTATTAAAAAAATTGCAGAGGACTTACAGTTTTAATGCTCACTGCTCACTGTTCAGCAGGACCGTACTCGCCGCAATGCTTCCACGTTCCACAGCCGAGATCCACTAAACCGGAAGTGACGTATGACGCTAATCTCCGCCCTATGCGTTTCATCACTACGATGTCATCTGCAGATTGGCCTCTACAAATTTGGCACAGTGCCTAAAAACTGAGCAACTAAGCATGTACAGAGCAGGGTGAGACATTGTATTACTAGATTTTAAAACAGCATAGACACTTATTTTTAATGTTTTACATATCTATACCTGCAAAAGGGGCCAGCCTGTAGTGATCTAGCAGGACTAAAAATCTTATGGCTGAAGAAGAGCTCTACTGATCCCTCTCAGAAAAGCAAAAATGTCATTCCAAAAGCCCTTGAGACAGTACCACCAAACATGATATATAGGGCGTTGATTTACTAAGAGCTACTAGACTGTGCACTCTGCAGTTGCTCCAGAGCTTAGTAACAAGTAACCAATCACGTGCAAAGAAAATGAGAAAAACAGCATTTTTGCTTGCTCATGATTGGATGATGGAAGTCAGCAAAGCTTCTGCCTATTTACTTAGCCTCGGAACAACTGCACTTGCACAATAAATCAACCCCATAGTTCCCCGGAGGTCACATCCCCTAAAGCCCCATAAAGGAGAGGAGTTCGGGTATAGTTTGGGGAAGGGGGGGTGGATGGGATAAGAATACATTTTTAACTTTTTTTTTTGAATAGCATAGGGAAGGGTTAACACCCCTGTACCATTTGTTTTGCTGTCTGTACCCCTGTTCAAAAGATTTCACCTCACTTTCTGTCCCTATGACAACAGTATTTTGAAAATGTTGGGTTGTTGTGGAAACAAGGATTAGTGATAAAGCTTTTTTTCCCATGAGAACTCTTACAGGAGTGAATTTCCCTTCCTAGGGGTAGATTTCCTCTCACTTCCTGTTGTCTCTCTCCATTTGCAAGTAGGAGTTGTTTGTAAGTCAGAGGTTTGTAACCTAGGGACCGCCTGTAGCTCATTAAACCTATGATGCACCAAGCTGATATTGCAGTATAATACACAAATGCTTTCCGTAGTCACACTTGGCTTAGAATATTGCAATGCAAAATACAGACATTATGGAATAAATCCAATGCTGCAGATCTGGCCTCAGCCTACATACTGAAGGAACCTACCTGGAGAGAATGGAAACCCATTATATTAACTTTGTAAAGAAAATAATTAAAGTGGAACTTCACTCTCCCAAGCAACATGGATTATTTTTAATCCTCATGCTACTAGTATTAGCAAATAAATAGGATAGTATGCCGTATGTCATATTTACTTGTTTTAAAACTTTTTTTTGTACATTTCTTCAGTTACTTCCTGGTTTCATGCCTAGGCAAATTATTTCATACATCCCAGGAGTCTTCAGGGGGGGGGGTGTTCACAGCTCAGCACACTCTCCTGCATGCATACTTGAGCTAAGGGCAGGAAGTAAATGCTACATGAATTATTTTCCCTTACTCAAAATGCCCACAGCCAGAAATGTTAGGTGTTTTTCAAAGTTTCTCACCAAAATAAAGCATTGAATATTAAAAATGATTTAAATAGCGGTTCGGTTTGTGGTGCTCAGATGCAGTGAAGATCCGCTTTAAATAAGGTATTACTCGGTCTCCGGACACCCCATTGTGGTTCAACCCCCATTTGGTGGAGTTCCTGTCTATTCTGGTTGTGGGCAACTAGGGACATTAAGACTCTGGCGGACATTAGGGGTGGCAGCACCCTAGCCACATTTGACAACCTTAGGGCTAAGTTTCAGCTTTCCAACTCCTTTTTCAGGTTCTTCCAACTCCGTCATGCCTATCGTGTGCAGTTCGTCGCTCCCGTGACTGGCCTGGAGCGCAGTGACCTTGAATCCCTTTTGTGGGACCCTGACTTGAACAAACCTCTGTCCACAACTTACAAGGCTTTTTAATGCCCTCTATTCACGCCAGGCTGGATGGGCTGCGGCGGTTTGGTGTGCGGAGGAGGAGGGTCTGGATGACGAGGACTGGGAGGACATGTGGGACCTTCCGTTCCAGCCACTCATAGCGACCAGGGATGTCTTGATTCAATTTAAAATTTTACATAGGATATATTATACTCCTCAGCGGCTGCATCGCATTTATCCCAGTGTCTCGGCTTCATGTTGGAGATGCACTTGCGAATCTCCGGGATTCTCTCACATTTTTTGGGAGTGCCCTCTGATTGCTTCCTATTGGTTGGGGGTGTCTCGGTTTATCTCAAGCCTGACCTCTGTTTCGATCCCTTTGATGGTGGGGGTTTGTCTCCTTGGCCTGGTAGACCAGTTGGCGGCGGCCAAGGCGACACGTACCCTGATCTGTATCCTATTATTTTATGGCAGGAAGGCAATAGTCATGAAGTGGAGGTCGGACCTCCCCCCGACCCTTGGTTTCTGGAAGGGACTGGTTAACGTTGTGGTACCACTGTACAAGGCAACCTACATTTCTAGGAATTGCTCCAAAAAATACGAAAAGGTCTGGCAGGCATGGGTAACATCTACATTGACGGTGAATGACCGGGACTCTGAGACAGGAACACACTGAGGTGCAAATATTTGCATGACAGGTAGCCTTCTTACACGCATGAGGTGCTGATGGATGCGGCCTGGGTTTTGTGCCACTCCTGGCATTGCTTTCGGGTTTTGGGCCTGGTGGGACAGTATGGCGGGACATGAGGGGAGAGAAAATATTGTATCCTGACATTGTATTTTATATATTTCTCCATTTACTCTATCCGATTATTGGGCGTTGAGCAGTAGGTGTTTGGGAGGTTATCATTTTGACCTCCACTCTGTTCTTTTTGTGTCTTTAATGGTGTTAGTGATTAAGGTTGTGTTTGTTTGGTCGGGGTATGCCCCTAAGGCTTTGTTTTGTACCTGAAACTTTTCAATAAAAAGAATTTGAAAAAAAATAAGGTATTACTCTGCAGGGATCACGGTATTTTAGTAATTCTAAATACATTTTTTTTTTAAATTAACTCCACATTTGTTGAGAAGAAAACACCCCCTGTGAGTGATGTACAGAGGGCGCACCAGCCTAGCACATTACCTTTGCGACAATTGTTTATTAAAAGTATATGCACATCATACTCGCAAATAAGATGAAATATCAAGCAAAAAATAAGTGTAAGGCCACCAGATTCTCCACTCAGCTCGCTGGTCATCAGGCCGGCGTCTGGACGCACAACGCGGCCATACTTTCAGTATTTGGCCGGCGTACGTTCCACAGGACCATCTGTCAGATACCAGCACTATCTAAAGCATATGAGAAAGATAAATAATTATTACTAAATATAAGATTGCGCTCAACTAAACACTAGTGCAAACATAAAAAAACTTATGTGCAAAATTCGATATACAGTACTGTATAACACAATATATCACTATATAAATATATATGTGCAAAATAAATAAATATAATATGTGCAAATGAATAAATAGGTCTATGAATGTGGTGAGACAAAATTAATCCAGGCACCCGGTAACAGGATAAGCACCAACTTCAAAGCACTCCAGACGACTCCTCCTTTAGTACCACTAAACCTGGCGGTACACCCATTTATTCATTTGCACATATTTATTTATTTTTCACATATATATTTATATTGTGATATATTGTGTTATATATCACATTTTGCACATAAGTTTTATGTTTGCACTAGTGTTTAGTTGAGCGCAATCTTATATTTAGTAATAATTATTTATCTTTCTCACATTCCACGGTTTCACGTGTTGATTGCAGCTTCTAATTTTAGGAATTTTCCTACACTATTTATTTATTTATATATTTAATTTTACTTTTTATTTATCTGGCTTTTACTTATTTGGCTTTCACATCCCTTTGCGCGGGTTAGTTGGTTTATTACCATACAATTTTTTCTCTATGTACAGCATATGAATGATTTCTTGCACCATGTTATTGCAATCTGGCTCCATATGTACTCTAGTCCAATGGACAGCTCAGATAATGAACCATAGTAATTAATTATATGCTGAAAATCAGTATTTTACCCCACCTGGCTGAATTGAAACTTATAAGTCTGAAGCCAAAACATTCACCTATTTTAAACTCTGCACCAATTACAGGATGGGATATATGCGTATACACATCTCCTAGTAAGGCCTACTGCAGGAAAACCTTTTGTGTATGTTTGTATATATATATATATATATATATATTTTTTTTTTTTTTTTACATTTTTATTTACCCAATCCTATGACCCAATCAGCCTGCCCATTGCGGGAGGGGTTTGTATTAGAGGTCACATGACATTTTGATTATTTAAAGACTAGTTACCTGCATTTTAAATCCAGGTCTGAAGAAGGGGGGACGCCCCTCAAAACTTTGTTTGGAGGTTTCCATTCCACATGAGATTAAAGTGTTGCACAAAAATGTTGTGCACACAGTAAAAACTCATAAATTGAGAGCCAATGACCATAAAAAATGTTTGGGTTTATTGCCACTTTCAATGTGTATATAGTATGAATTCAGCATGCCAGAGAGAGTTAATTGTTTCCACAAAAAAAGACTTTACAGGAAAAGAAGCATAAAAAGTAAATTAAATATGGAATAGTCGATAACCTGGTAATAGACACTTGCCTGCTTTAGCCTCAAAGGGTCCTCACCCGAGGTACTTTAGAAACACCATGATCACAGTGGCTATGTGCAAACTATCACTGGAAAAGAATCCTGGTAGGCAGAAAACCTTAATCAGAAACACAGAATGTATATGTGTCACCCTTTGAACACTTGTTAATTTAGAATGTCAGAATGGGGGAGGAAGCAATCAAAATTGGATTTTTGTCTTACCGTACAATCCTTTTCTCTGAAGTTCATTGACGGACGCAGTCTCTGTTCTTCATAACAGTAGGGTTATACTGCCACCTACAGAAGAAGGACACTAGGCAGAAAAAAAAAGTTCTGGCTACGCCTATGGACAGTCCTATAGGGTATATGCCTTCTCTGTGCTATAGGATGTCAGTTTTGTAACAAGGCAGTGTCAGAGAAAACAATACCAACCCAACTCAAAATTATGGGGCGGGTACTGCGTCCGTTAATGATCAGAGAAAAGGATTTTACGGTAAGACAAAAATACAATTTTCTCTATCGTTCATTGATGGACGCAGGCGTAAAAAACGTACCTCCCTCTGGCGTAAAAACGCCAGGACTGGAGCCAACGCCTTTGTGAAGACCCGAGGAGCCGAGGCGAGACCACAGGGTAACGCCACAAACTGATAGTGATCCTCTCCCATGGCAAAACGCAGAAACCGTTGAGGTCTTGGACATATTTGGGATGTCTTTGATGTCTATGGAGGCCAGGAAATCCCTGTGATGTAGGGAAGCCACCACCGTGCGAACAGATTCCATCTTGAATTTCTGAACATATTGGAAGGGAAGAACCTTATCGGAGGGACGGATCGAAACTCGATCTTGTAACTGGACCCAATGACCTTGCAAACCCACTTGTCTTGTATCCGGGATAGCCACAGGTCCGGAAATCGGCAAAGACGTCCCCCACCCCAGATACGGGTGACGGCACACCTTCAGGCCGAGGAGGTCTTATCCGCAGGTCTGGAGAAACCCGACTTCCAGACCAGGGTCGCTTGGAGTCCCTTGAGGAGACCTTGAAAGCCTTAAAACCCTTATCAATTGACCCTGCGGGACGAAAAAATAGAATTTTTGTAAGAACTTACCGTAAAATTATTTTCTCGGAGTCCTCTGACAGTCACCGCCTGTTCAGTTAGCCTTCACGAGTGGGTAATGCGCCTCTCTGCAGGAGTAGGCTAGGCAGTGAAAAGGTTAACAAACGAAAGCTTTTATACATAACACACCTCTAGGGGGCTGTTCCT
Organism: Pelophylax lessonae; assembly: GCF_965119305.1. Taxonomy (NCBI): domain Eukaryota; kingdom Metazoa; phylum Chordata; class Amphibia; order Anura; family Ranidae; genus Pelophylax; species Pelophylax lessonae. The sequence continues at coordinate 181,277,222 of NC_138780.1, read as the reverse complement.
CAGCTAATACCCATCAGCCACTAGGAGCAGCTCTTCAGTTTTGTAGCAAGCAGTACATGAAGACTATCAATCCCTAAAAGAAGAGGGGTGGGGGTGGCGACTGTCAGAGGACTCCGAGAAAATTTTACGGTAAGTTCTTACAAAAATTTGATTTTCTCTTACGCCCTCTGACAGTTGCTGTCTGTTCAGTTAGCCTTCACGAGTGGGATGTCCCAAAGCAGTGTAGGTGTGAGGGGTGGGAAGACGCAACCAAGAAAAAGCAACGTGCAACCAGGCCAGAGTAGAAAAAAACTGAGCCAACAGGGCAACAAAAGCTCAACAGAAGCCAACCCTGGACAAATACACCCCAAGAAGAGACAGAAACACACGTCTCTGCAAAACAACCGCCGCGCCGAAAACTCAGAGGCCAAAAGGAAGCATCCTAGGATGCCAGTACATCAAATCAGTAGAATTTTGTGAAAGTGCGCACAGATGACCACGTCACTACTATGCATACCTCAGCCACAGGAAGCCTGATGGCGGAAAGACCAAGAGGCAATGACGCCTCTAGTAGAACATACCCTCAAAGGAAAAAGGTGGTCACCGGAGCCTATAGTGAAGAGGCCCAAAACCAAAGTCCGTCCGATCCAAACTGCGGACGCAGCCGAACGCTTCCGATGGCCCTCGGAAGGACAAACAGGGAATCAGACTTCCCAAAAGACTCCGTGGCTGACCGCCCGGGCCACATGCAAGGAACACAGGACAAAGTCCTTGGGACGCTTGAGCTATGCCCAAGGGGGAAGCAACGGAAGAAACGATGAGGTGGAAAGCAGACACCACCGCAGGAAGGAAAAACTGAGTGGGTCGCCGGACCACGTTATTCCTATAAACGACCAAAGAAGGCGACCGGCAAGACCGAGCCGCCAATATCGACACTCTGCAAACAGAGGTGACAGCCACCAGAAAGGCAACTTTCTGGAACAACACAGGCAGAGCTGGTTTTTTGATGTCCTCAAAAGGGTGGCCGTTGTAAGAAAAAACGAACAAAAAAACCAAAAGTCAGTCCCCACGGAAGCAAGGGAGCCTTCCGCGGGGGAGCCAGCCGACGCACCCCTTGAGTAAATGTGTGAATCAAGGAATTAGTCGCCAAGGGACGCTGGGCCAAAACCCTCGCTAACGAAAAGGAGCGTGGATGAAACCCTTGCGACTCACACCAGGCAATATACGCCCTCCAGGTACGATGGTAAATCTTCCTGGAGTTAGCTGTCCGAGCCTTCAGTAAGGCAGGAACAACAACATCCGAGAGACCCTATCCTCTCGAAAACTTGGCATTCAACAGCCATGCCGTCAAAGCCAGAGACTGTACAACAGGACGGAATATCGGCCCCGGAGACAGTAGAATGTCTCACAGCGGAAGGTGCCAGGTTGGCTCGACAACCATCCGCCTAAGGTCTGCGTACCAAGACCAACAAGGCCAGTCTGGGGCCACCAGAGATACTTGAACCCGTTCCGACACCACCGGCAGAGGAACCTGGACAGCAGTCGAATCGGAGGGAAGGCTGATACTGGTGCCAGGGCACCACCAACGCGTCTGTGGCGACTGCCGGAGGACCGCGTGTTCTGGCTACGAACCTTCCCACCTCCATGTTGAGACGGGACACAAACAAAACCACGTCCTGAGACACCCACTGGGCACATAGGAGGCAAAACACCCCCGGATGCAGGGACATATCCCCCTGGTCCACGAACGTTAACATCCGAAACGCTGGAAAGCGCAGCTTGGCTCAGGACAGGACCTCGGCCACCGCCTGGGCACCCACTTTGGCAAATGACGTAAGACACTGCCATGGCATTGTCCGAGTGAAACACAAACTGGGCGACTCTGAATCCGAGACGTCCAAGGGGATAAGAAGAACTTGATTGCTCGGAGCTCCAAAATGATATCGGCAAGGAGGATCCCTCTGCCGACTGTCCGCAGGCCCGTGGGAGGAAAGATAGTTGTCCCTGAAGCACCCAATCCCACCCCGCAGGGTCTGAAAGTTTCCTACCCTGGGAGAAATAAACCTTGCGTAAACTGACGGGGTCAGTGCCGACACCTGAAAGTTGATGATCCACCCGAACTCCTGGAGCGCCTGAAATGCGACCCGTAGATCGCTTGACAGAGCGCCACACGAGCCCGCCCAAAAACAGGACGCCCAGAAAACCAGGGAACGTAATCCCCTTCACGCGCAGCAAAGCCAGCACCGGAGCCAAAACCATGGTGACTACCCTGGGAGCCGCAGTGAGACCAAAAGGTAATGCCACAATACAAAACGCTCCTCTGCCACTGCGAAGCGGAGATAACGCTGATGACCTCCGTAGATAGGGATGTGCAGACACGCACCCATTTAGTCGATGGAGACCAGAAGCCCCCTGGACTCAACGATGCCCCCACCGACCGGAAGGATGCCATAATAGCCGAATACCCATAAAAGGGAGATCAGACACAGATTTTAAGGAAGCATGGTCAGCCGACCAACATTCAGCCACAAAAATCGGCGGATTGCGACCCCCACCTCAGGAACTGAGCGATCAGAGGAGTCTCGCTCCAAGGCCGCAGCACAAAAGGTACATCAGGGCCTGGGCCATGTGAGTCACCGGGTCAAGGGCAGTCGGAGGGGCTGCCTGAGCCACCATGGCGTGCCTAAGCACCCTAGACCATTCCGTGACAGCTTGAGAAAACCATCACCGAAGCGAACCTAGGTTCGAGCAGGGAGCCTGCCACCAAACACATGTAGCGGGAAAACGGCTCCACGCACCTATCCGCCGGATCTGTGAACACCGGGGAGTCCTCCATGGGCACCCATGTAGATGCATTTAACCCAGAAACAGTGCAGTCCACCTTCGGTGATACCGTCCAACAATTACCCAACCGCAAAGGGATAACGGTAATTAAACCGCTTAGGCACCGCCAGCATATGCGTGATGTTAAACCATAGGTGAAAACTCCTCGGGGCAGGGAAAAAACCTGACCCGACTCCTGGGCGTTTTGCGGGACCTGAAGGAAACCCGCCAACCTGACTGGGTGGGCTCAGCAGCAATATTTCAAGTCTCCCTGACGGAGCTAAGAAGTGCAACCACAATAGCGCGTCACGCGCCGCAGTGGAGGAGGACCCCCTCCTCCATCCCATCTGAATGTGAGGACTGGGACCCCTCAAGGGGAACATGGTTTGTGGCAACCTAGGCGGGCTCTGAGTCAGAAAAAACTGAGAGGGCATCGGCCGTTTTTGGAGTAGTGCGTTCAGACAGCAGCAGACCATCCTGGACGCCAAAGTCGCCAGTGCAGCAGATAAGGAGGCCATGGAAGAGGATTCAGGGGTTTCTGAAGCACCAACCAGGTCTGTGGGGAGTTTGCTATCCTGGGACTCCATATTGCATTAAAAAACGTATTTTGGACACCGGCCCTTTAAATCGGTGGTTCCCGCGGTGCACACTGCAAATCTACACCGCCGGTGGAGACCCCTTTAAAACTGCTAAAGCAACAGAGAAAACCTACCGTTAGTTTACCGGTAACTGTCTTTTCTTCCGAGCCTTCCAGGACGGCCCAAAAGAGAGAGATGACAGGCTCCTCCCCACAGGAAACACAATCAATTCCAATCTGTTAAAAGGCCCCACCCTTCCCTCTGGCCCTCAGTTGTAATAGAGTATCTTCCATAACAAATTCCGAGGGAAGTGTTCCAATAATTCTATAGGTGCTTACCACCTAAGTTTATCCATAGTATCATACACCCTTTTAACAAGGGTGGGTAGGCCAGCCGTCCGGGAAGGCTCGGAAGAAAAGACCATTACCGGTAAACTAACGGTATGTTTTCTCTCCTCGTCTTCCAGGACGGCCCAACAGTGAGAGGATAATAGAGATCCTTTAGGCCTACTTTCGGGTGGGACCACTGTCTGTAGAACCTTTTTGGCCAAGTGCTAGGTCTTGTTGAGACAGTACTTCTACACGGTTACGTTTTAGGACCGTGCTATGTCTGGACCAGGTGGCCGCATTGCGAATCTGTTGTCCAGGTGCTCCAGCTATTTTGGCCCAGGATGTCTCCAGGGCTTCTCATGGTTTTAGTTTTGCTGGTGCTGAAACACCAAGACTTTTCATAAGACATGTTTAATGGCTTATCCAATCCACCTAGGGTCTGAAGGCTTTGAGGCCCGTAGTCCTATTAGTCCAGAATAGAGGATCAGTGGTTAATTAGGATTTTCCAATTTCCCTGGTCCTCAGCAATTAAGTGAGGAGGCGGTTCCTCACGTCTAATCAGTGAAAATTCATTCCTTTTATATCCATGGGGTTACCACCCAAGGATGGAAAAAAATTTTACCTCTTGCTACCTGTTAAGGGAAGAGGTACCTTGGGTAGATCTAAGGGATCTGGTCTGCGAATAATCCTATATGGGAATAAACCACATAAAGGATCTTTTCCTAGAAAGATCTTGTAATTCCCCTACACTTCTGGTTGAAGTGACAGTTAACATGAAGCTGAGGGCCAGAGGGAAGGGTGGGGCCTTTTAACAGATTGGAATTGATTGTGTTTCATGTGGGGAGGAGCCGGTCATCTCTCTCACTGTTGGGCCATCCTGGAAGACGAGGAGAGAAAGAGCCGTTTTGCAGGAAAAAAAAAAAAACAGAAAAACCGCCAAAAATCAGCCCCACAGTGACACAGTATACACTATCACCTCACACACGCTGCTGCAGTGAAGGGAAAAGCGACCGCCCGCACTAGGGGCCAAGTAATGCCCTGAGCCACAATACAATAAGTGCCAATTGAAAGTAAATGGGAGGAAGCACTCACAAAATGGCCCCCCACAACAAAGATGGCGCCTGAACCAGTGCCCACAGTGAGAAAAAATGGCTGCTGCCCATACAATGAGGCCAGATAGCCTGCCCTCACCCAAAATGCCGGCCGAAGGAATGGCGCCAAATTAGCACAAACCCAGGGACCTGGCCACCCCGGGGACACCTCAGAGGCACCCCCAGACATACAACAAACAGTGTGCACCGCACAGCACCCCCAGCGGGGGCAGGGAGGTAGGGGCCACCCAAAACAGCCAGGGAGGGGGATACTACAGAGACCACATTTTTTTCTGCCTTCCCCTAGGAGTGGGCCCACAACCCCCACATAACTGTCCCGGGGACACGGGGGTAGTATCACTCACCATTCCACGTATTGCGGGCTTCGCTCTGACACGAAACACCTCCAACACCTCCCACCCTGAGTGGGGGTGCCGGCAGCCAGGAAGGGATGCTAGCAACACAGGGCGTTCCGGAGTTGAGACATCCCAGTGAAGATGGATTATCCGCAGGCTTGCCCCCGTCCCTAGGGGGCACTGTCGTTGCGAGGCCTGGGCGCACCAAGGACCTGCGACGCTCATTGTCAGGCTGGGACTCCATTAAGATCTATATTATCCAGTGTGAGGCCCAGCTCTGCTGTCGCTTGTAGCCCTCCAGGGATCCTTCTGACTAACTAGCGATAGTGAGTGAGGAAAGAAATAAAAAGAAAAAAAAACTTTTGCAAAGAAAAAGAGAAAAAAACTGAGACATAGGTCCCGGCAGGTAAGCTGATGTCCTACTCCTACGCTAAGCAGCAGAAAACTGAAGAGCAGCTCCTAGTGGCTGATGGGTGATAGCTGAGGAACAGCCCCCTATAGGTGTGTTATGTGTAAAAGCTTTTGTTTGTTAACCTTTTCACTGCCTAACCTACTGCTGCAGAGAGGCGCATTACCCACTCGTGAAGGCTAACTTAACAGGAATTGAACTGTCAGAGGACATAAGAGAAAACTTTTTATGTCCTGAAAAGTAGGGACGACGAGGGTCCTTACCCTTGTTAGCCTGTGGGAGAAAGGTACTCTTACCCCCTGTAAGACCTTTTGATAATGTCATCAAGGGTAGCCCCAAACAGGCGATCCCCTTGAAAAGGTAGATCAGACAAGGCCTTCTTTGAGGTTTGATCCGCAGACCAGCATTTTAACCAAAGTATACGCCGGATGACCACGGCTGAAACCAACAGTCGGGCCACTAGTGGAGCCGCATCCAGCGAGGCCTAGCAAAGAAATTGCAGCCCCTGAATCATCTATTCCATCAGTTCCGCAAAGGCAGAGGGAAGTTGTACCCCCTCCAGGTCACGGTGTAGTAACTTAAGTCAAAGTTTGTGACACAAGGGCAATAGTAAATACTGGTCTTAGGGCAGACCCCGCCAGGGAGTACATATTGTGGACCACAGATTCTACCTTTCTATCCACCAGGACCTTAAAGGATGGGGAATACGCTATTGGAATTATGGTAGCTTTATTCAGTCTGGAGACCGGAGGGTCCACGGTAGGTGGCACAGTCCACTTTTTAATAAGAGACTCTTCAAAGGGGTAGCGCCTAGCAATCCGCGTAGGGACCCCAGGGGGACGCTTGGGGCGGTCCCACTCTTTTTTTGACCATATTGTCAAAATACGCAAGAAAGGGAAAAACCTTTGCTGCTCTGGATGGCTTGTGAGTGCCAAAAGTCACCTGCGCCTCAGTCGCAGTCATTTTTAGGATCTCACGCACAGAAACAACCAGTGCATTCACCAGCGCCCTTTTCTTGCGGGGTGGCAGAGGGAGAAGTGTCTTCCTCACTATCAGAGGAGACAGGGTGCGAGGTAGTAGACCCGGCAGGGAGACCCACGTCTGCGGCGGCTGAAACAGATTCAGAATCTGAAACATTAGAAGAGGCAGGGGTAGGTGGGGGGTGTTTTTCAGCACTTCGCCCCTTAACCACCTCCCTACCGGCCAATGTATATATACGTCCTGCATTTAAACCTAAATACCGGTATTTTTTTAAACTGCAGGCAATTGGCTTTCCGATAAGGGTGGTTCCAGCGGCGGATTCGCCGCGGGATCACCCTTCCGGGATGGCGGAATAGGTGCCCCCCCTCCCGCCGCGTCCTGGTCCTTTTCTCCGCTTACCGGACCCACCAGCTGGGGGGAAACGATCGGGTCCTGGATCCTCACAGACAGGATGTCGAGTGAGGGCAAGCTTGCCCTCCCTCGACTCTCTGGTCTTGGAGGACCGGAGCTACGGAAAATGTCGTTGCCTAGCAACCGGCTTAAAGGTCCCTTTTTTTTTTCTATCTTATAGTGTACTTGTGAGATCTGAGGACTTTTTGACCCCAGATCTCACAAAAAAGAGGTCCTGTCATGCCTATTTCTATGTAAACATTCCTTGTAATAGTAATAAAAAATGATCATTTTTTTTTTTTTTTTAAAACGGTGTAAAAATAAAAAATAATAAATAAAATAAATAGTAAAAAAAAAAAAAAAAGAAAAAATTAAAAGCGCCCTGTCCCCGTTAGCTCGCGCGCAGAAGCGAACGCATACGGAAACCCCTCCCACATATGTAAACGGTGTTCAAACCACACATGTGAGGTATCGCCGCAATCGATAGAGCAAGAGCAATAATTTGAGCCCTAGACCTCCTCTGTAACTCTAAGATGGCAACCTGTAGAAATTTTTAAAATGTCGCCTATGGGGATTTTTAAGTACCAAAGTTTGTCGCCATTCCGTGAGCGTGCGGAATTTTGAAGCATGACATGTTGGGTATCTATTTATTCGGCGTAACATTATCTTTCACATTATGGAAAAAATTGGGCTAACTTTACTGGTTTCTTATTTAATTTAAAAAAGTGAATTTTTTCCAAAAAAATTGCGTTTGGAAGACCGCTGCGCAAATACGGTGTGATAAAAAATATTGCAACAATCTCCATTTTATTCTCTGGGGTCTCTGCTAAAAAAATATATAATGTTTGGGGGGTTCTAAGTTTTCTAGCAAAAACAACTGATTTTAGCTTGTAAACACCAAATGTCAAAAATAGGCCTAGTAGGCAAATGATTAAAGGCCACCTCCACCCGGGACACAAAAGGATTCCAAGACCGTTGACAGTGCATCTATGGATGGCTGGGATCAGGAGGGCCCGGCGGCCTCCGAGAGAGGGTCAGATGAGGAAACGTGTTCCACAGAGTCCATGTCGCAGCAGTGGAACTCCGCAGAAGATTTTGAAAAACATTTTTTTTTTTTTTTACGTCCCACTCTGCTTTAGCACCCCCAAAAGGTCAGGCACAAGCACTGAAGACCCCCAGCAAAGAGAGAGAGAGAGACCCCTTAGACTTACCACCCGCACCAGAGATGCACCAGGAAGGCCCAGGATGTCTGTACAGCACCTGTCTGCAGCGATCGGAGATCAGGAGGAAACCTGAGCGTCAGCACTAGGTAAAACATAAGGAGCTCCACTGCCAAAAAAACGCCTCTAGTGACTCCAAAAACATGGCCAGCAGTGATTTTCAATAGGAATCCACCGCAAAATAGCTGCCGAGTGTACCAACATGGCTGCCGATCTTTCTCTGCACATGGGCTAAAAGAAAATGGCGGCCTGCGGAGCTTCTGGGGACCCTCAAGAGGACCCCTCAGCCTCCTGGACGGGATCCACATGATGGGGGCCCTGGTAGTGACAGGTAAGTCCCCTCGGCACAATCAAATGTCTGGTCGCCGGCGGAACACCCCCCGCCTCCACCGTCGGCCCCTAACGCCCAATCCCGACCCTCGGGGGTAGGTTCAAGCACCCCATAGCACCAGTAAGTGAGGGGAGAAGGGGGAGGGACAGGAAAGGGGGGGTGCATGACAGGACAGAGGTGAAACCCGGGGGTCTGACCGTACTAAGGAGGGGCCCGCATCCACCCCAAAACCCGCCAGGGGAAGAGAGGGGAACATTCACTCACCATACCAGGAACAGGCGGGCACCATCTCCTGACAGAACCCCTCTCCACTGAAGTGGGGGCCTGTCGCCCAATAGGAATGCTGTGACTCGAGCCTAGGCCCAGTCGTGTGCAAACTGGCGAGACGTTTAAATCGCAGGGCCAGTCCCCGTCCAGTGGTACTATGTCGCAGCCGACCTAGCGTGGAGCTGTAGTCTGCACGCGCTCGCTGGCCGGCTGGGATGACCAATGGATCTATATATTCAGCCCATTGCCCAGATCCGGCTTAGTTGCTTGTAGATCTCACAGGGAAAAAATCCGGAGAAAAAACTAACTAGAAAAAAACTTTTTGCCAGGACCACAGATCCCAGCATGGAACAAGGTCCTTACTCCTCACTAGGCAGATTAAAACTGGCATCCTATAGCAGAGAGAAGGGATATACCCCCTGGGACTGTCCATAGGCGTAGCCAGAACCTTTTTTCTGCCTAGTGTCCTACTCCTGTAGGGGGCAATATAACCCTACTGTTATGAAGAACATAGACTGCGTCCATCAATGAACGATAGAGAAATAAAAATTACAGTTATAAACATAAAATATGTTAAATCTCAGGCTATATTCATTTCTGTGAGCTGCACTGGTAACTACAATAAAGCCAGGCATAGATGAATAGATTTAATCCATCTATGGGCAGGCTGGTTATATTAAAGTCGATCAATTGATCGACTTCAGTACAACTAGCTTGTTGGATTTTTTGCATGTCTACCTCCAGTGGCTAGAACGGTCAGCAGTGACCATTGTGTTCTGCTGGCAGGGAAGGCTCTCCAAAGGCAGAACACAAGAAAGCGGGAGGGACCACTCCTATCAACACTGACTGAGCTGATGTGGGAATCAAGCAATTGTCTTTCCTGCACTCTGATGGATCGACTTCAGTACAACCAGTCTGTTGGATTATTTTCATACAGTCATTGCCAGTGGCTATAGCAACCAGCAGATCATTGTGTTCTGCCGACCAGGAAGGCTCCCCCCCTGGCAGAACACAATAGCCACTCCTGCTGTGATTAGACACAGCACAAGTTCGGCAGCTGATTTCAGCCAATGATTTTAGCAGAAGTCAGCCCAATGGCTGTGGCCATTTTTGAAGACACAGAACTCTGTGTACTGTGAACAACGATCAGTCTGTTTCTTCTCCCTGCAAAGTAGGTAGAGAAAAAATAGACATATAATAAAATTACAAGCAGCACACATTACACAATGTTAGGCACACAGTTAATTTTTTGATTCCCCCTAGATGTTAACCCCTTTCCAGCCAGTGTCATTCGTACAGTGTACAATATTACAGATTACTGTATTAGTGTCACTACTGATGCCAGTTGGTCAATAAGTGTACCTCCCAGCCAGCGTCAGCTAGTGCCATATTTGCCGCCACCCTATCAGTCTCATAAGTCACTGATCACCGTCATTACCAGTATAGTGTATAAAGATGTGTAAATTCCAGTATATATACAGTGATGGTGAACCTTGGCACCCCAGATGTTTTGGAACTATATTTCCCATAATGCTCAAATACACTGCAGAATGCATACGCATTATGGGAAATGACATTCCAAAACATCTGGGGTGCCAAGGTTCACCATCACTGATATATACCATAGTTTGTAGACTCTTTTTTTTTTTTTTAAACAAAGACATGTAGCAGAATACCTTTTGGTCTAAATTTATGAAGAAATTGGATTTTATTGTTGGATATTTTTTATGACAGAAAGTAGAAAATATCAAGGGTTTTTTTTATTTTCAAAATTTTCTTTTTCTTCGTATATAAATCGCAAATACAAAAAAGAAGTGGTGATCAAATATCACCAAATGAAAGCTCTATTTGTGAGAAAAAAAAATAATATAAATTTCCTTAAGTACAGTGTTGCATGACCGCCCAATTGCCAGGTAAAAGCAGCGCAGTGTTGAATAGCAAAAAATGCCCTGGTCATAAAGGGGGTAAAACCTTATAGATCTCAAGCGGTTAAAGCTGAATTCTGGGCTCAAAACCTCTAAATATATTCCTCAACAGCCACAGACATAAATCCAGTTTTTGCACACCAAAAGCCTTTGAAAACCCAGATATTACCTGGTAAATGTAGCAGTAACCTCTTCACTATGCTGTACCTAGTACATTAACAGAAAGTAGAGCTGTGGGAGGGGCCCAGCAGGCTCCACCCACTACAGGCTGTCTGCGAAAAATTACAGGAGGGGGGCGAAGACAAGACCAGTCACCCTGCACAAGGAGAGTGAGCAGCAGTGAGCGGTCATTATTGCAGGAAGCTCCTGCACAGAGGGAAAGTCTCACACTGCATTGTTGCACATATCTAAGAAATACACAAAAACACACTAAAATTCAAGAAGAATACACATGATGAATGTAGATTTAGATAACATTTGTTTAGCCTGAAATTCTTCTTCACCTTTTCCTTAACATTGTGCTTATTTTAAGACGCAGGCAAGTACTGTTCTTGTGAGCGAGGCCTGATTGAGGTATTCTGAATATACAGCCTGTATACAAGTGCTTTGGGGGGGGGGGTATAAAGAAAAACACACAGAAATAATAATCTTACCTCTCCACTAAGACTATTGCGGTTTTCGGCCCTTCTGCCTTATTACTGTTGAGGCAATCTAGGGGGGAAAATAGAATTTCTTTTAGCACTCTAAAAAAACAGAACACAAACAAACAAAGATACCCACTTGACCTCAAGGAGATTTAACCCCCTTCAAGACTAAGCCATTTTTTTTTGTGGTACGGCACTGCACTACTTTAACAATTGCGCGGTCATGCGACACTGTAACCGAATAAAATGTATTTGCTTTTTTCCCCCCAAATAGATCTTTCTTTTAGGGCCGGTTCACATTAGTGCGATCACAGAGATAGCATGTAATTCAGAGCGCACTGCTCCTTAATTATATGCGATCTCTGTGCGGAGCAAATTTCAGCCATACACTTTGTATGGCTGAATTTGCACCGCAATCGCACTAAACAGGCACATGACCCTTTTTTTTATCCGCAGCAGAATCGGATCGCATGGTGGTTCACACTAGTGCGATCCGATTCTGTGCAAACCTGCAGATCACACTGCGATATGCGATCTCAACTGGGGGTGTCGGTAACTTTTAATTGACACTCCCTGCGTATCGCATATGGCAGTGTGAACTGCCAGGGGTGCGGATGCGATGCGGGAACACGCTGCATATTCGCAGCGTTCCCGCATCGCAGAAGTGTGAACCGAGACTAAGACCCGGTTCACATTAGCGTGACTTGTCAGGCGACTGGTCAGCCTGACAAGTCGCGCTCCCTCTCGGTCTATTGACCGCTACAGGACCCGTTCTAATAGGAGCGACACAAGTCGCTCCGACTTAGAAAAAGGGTCCTGTACTATTTCGGGGAGACCTCGGAGCAACTTGCATAGACTTCCATTATGTGAAGTCCCTGCAAGTCGCTCCGAAGTCGTGGTGCAATGTAATGCACAAGTCGCCCCCGAAGTAGTAAGGAGTCGTGTCGCGCTAATGTGAACCGGCTCTTAGTGGTATTTGATCGCCTCTGTGTTTATTGCTCTATAAAAATAAATTAATTAAAAAAAAAAAACACACATTTTTTTATCTTTCTGCTATAAAAACATCCAATGAAAAAAAAATGTATTAGTCAATTTAGGTCAATATGTATTCTGCTACGTTTTTGGTAAAAAAAAAAGCATCTACAAACTATGGGATATTTTTATTTATTTTTACTAGTAATAGCAGCAATCAGCGACTTATAGTGGGATATTGCGGCAGACATTCTGACACTAACTTTTTTTTTTTTTTTTTTTTAGGGACCAGTGACACTAATACAGGGATCAGTGCTAAAAATATGCAGTCACTGTACTAATGACATTGGCTGGGAAAGGGTTAACATCAGGGGCAATCAAAGGGTTAACGGTGTGCCTGACCAGTGTTTTTCTAAACTGCGAGAGGTGCTTTTGCTAGGTGAATACATGGATCCTTGTCGCTGCTTTGCAACGGCAATCCACCTTGTTTACGAACTCCCATTGATCGGCCCCCACTGTGTGTTATCACAGCGGGAGTGAGCCGCCGCCAGCGTACATTTGCAGCCCCCGCCCGGAAGTGCAGGATCACGTATATCTACTTGATCCAGCGCACAGCAGCTGTCTTGTAGCAGTAAAACTGCTATAGGGCGGTGGGCAAGTGGATGAGGGGTAGGATATGCTGGGACTTGTAGTTTCTCCCCAGCAGGAGATGCAAAGGCCGCACATATCTTGACAGATGGTACAAAATGATTGGGAGTGATACAGCAGTTGGATAATTGGAGAACGCAGGAAGTCCTGGAAGGACAAAGGGGGCTCTCCGGTCATTTAAAAAGCCGGGTTGGCTCATTAGAGGCATCCATAAATGACAGAGGTCCTATAGAATAATTTACACTCGCTTTCTATCCCTTTAGGACATTCCAAGTATTTCATCAGTTGGCAACGGTACAAAGATTTTGATTCATCTTTTTAATTACTCGGCACAAGGAAAGCCAAACTTAATTGCTGCTATAAAGAACTTTATGGCAATCTGTGCAACATCTTGGGGCAAAAACAGAGCTGGAATCCAGATGTGGAGGCTGACACCAGGTTACACAACCGGTACCTGCCGCCGGCGCTCTGTAGCTTTCTGGAGGTTCTGTTTGAATCGGGCCGCAGATCTGGGTAAAAATGCTTTGTCCCAAAGAGGCAAAAAACTAAAACAAAAACGTCACAGGTAAACAGTGAAACTGAGGACCTGGTGTTCAACTATAGGATTTTTTTGTGCTGTGTGAAGTTAATCCTGCTTGGTGCACTTTTGGTTTAGTTTCCAGCAAGCGTTTCTCACACAGGGGAAATGGCTATGCACGTAAAAATGCTGGAAATCTGCACTGCAACAAATAAGAAAAAAAAAAAAAAAACAGATCTTAAAAAGGGTTCACCATTACAAAAAAAAAAAAAAAAAACTGCCTATGCAGGTAAGGGGTGATTGTATATCAAAACAAATTGCGCAGCTCTGACTTAAGATTAAGTGATTCTAAAAGAAAGGTTTACAAAAAAAAAGAAAAAAATAGATAGAGACAAACATGTCATAGTTATAGGCTCTATGTAATGGTTTTGCACAGAGCATTCCTGATCCTCCTCTTCCCGGGTCCCTCACCAGCGCTCCTGGCTACTCCCCCTGCCGAGTGCCCCCATTGCAGGTCTCTTGCTATGGGGGGCACTCAAGCAGACTCGTTCTCAATCCACGAACTCTGTGTCTATTCACACACACAGTGTGGCTTGACCCTGCCCTTCGCTCTCTCCTCATTGCCTCACTGGCTGTGATTAACTGCAGCAGTGAGCCAATGAGGAGAGACCCGGGAGAGCCGCTGCTCTTATGCACATTGTTGGATTGGATCGGGCTCAGTTAGCCATAAGGTGGGGCTGGGGGGAGCTGCACCCAGAAGCACCCATACAATGCATTAGGGTAAAAAATCTTGAGCCTTATGAACCACATTAGGCACTTTTTGACCGTGCTATAGCCAAATAACGGCTACAGCATGTCATCCAGTTCTGGGAAGGGCATCTACTGACGTCCACCTAGAACCTTGCGCGCCCACTGCAGGTGCAATCTGTGAACACCTTGTCCTTCGGACACAGCTGATAAAAGAATGGGGTAAAGGGTCAATCACAGTAGCCCTTTATCACGTGATCAGCTTTGTCCAATCACAGCTGATCACTATGTAAACACACTTGCTGGTTATCGGCATTCTTTTCCTCACACACTGTCACAGCGTGAGGAGAGGAGAGCCAGTAACCGGCAAGTGTGAGAGGGGACATATACACAGATAATCAGGGCACTGATTATCAGTGTCCTGATTATCATTGCAGCCCCAGCGCCCATTAGTGCCACCTACCAGTGCCAGTCAGTGCCACCAATCCGTGCCCATTAGTGTTGCACATCAGTGCCACCTCATCAGCGCACATCAGTGAAGGAGAAAAAATTATTTGCTTCTGCTATAAAATTTTGCAAAGAAAACTCATTTTTTTTCCCAAAATTGTCTACCTTTTTTCATTTGTTCAGCAAAAAATAAAAATAAATGCAGTGGTGATTAAATACCACCAAAAGAAAGCTCTATTTGTGATAAAATTATAAAAATTTGATATGGGTATAGTGCTGCATGACCACGCAATTGTCATTCAAAGTATGACAGCACTGAAAACTGAAAATGGGCCTGGGCAGGAAGAGAGTGAAAGTGCCCAGTTGCCATGTGGTTTAATAATACCCTTGCAATAGGTGTAGGGTTACTCCCAGGACATTGCTAAGTGAGGCCTAGCCATTACTGATCGCCTCCACCATCACAGGAGTGAACTCTGATTCAGACCCCCTCACATGCTCTCTCTCTCTCCCCCCAGCATTTGAGAGCTCACCGCTGTGATGGTGGAGGTGAGCAGTAATGGCTAGGCCTCACTTAGAAACTCCTGGGTGTATGCCAATTCAGGCTTCAGAAGGTATGTAAATGGCCTACACCTATAACAAGGGTATTATTCAACTTTAGTCAGAGGTGCAAAGTTTGTTTTTCATCTACAGATGCCTCTCATCTGCATAGGCAGTTTTTTGATAAAGGTGAACAAACACTTTAAAAGCACAACTTCAGGCTAATTTTATGTAAAATGTGCCCCTTCAGAGAACATTTTTGAAAAAAAAAAAAAAACACCCTGAAATACTCACCCTTAGTCCAGAATGCCCCCCTGCAGTACCTCTTCTTTGCCACAAGATGTCCTCAGTCTTCTGGTCATTACTCAAGCCAGGAGACGGAGGAGAGACTGTGTGTAGGGTGTCGTGGCCCCGCCCCTGAGCACAGCACCCTGCATTCACAGGTTTCTGATGCAGGGAGCAGACTTGATATCTGAATCTGCATCTCTGCATTATCCAGGACCAACAAGACAAGAACATGTCATTTAGGTCATATGATTGGCCAGAAGACATCATTAAAAAATAGGAAAATAAAGTAAAATATACTGCTGGTGGTCTTCTAAAGGGGCAGAGGGGTCCCCAACTGGTCAAAGAGCCTAGAATTGGGCTTAAAAAGTTGATGTAAAGTAAACCCAAGCCAGATGACATTTAGGGGTTAATTTACTAAACCTGAAGAGTGCAAACTCTGGTGCAACTGTGCAAAGAAACCAATTAGCTTCCAGGTTTTGTCAAAGCCTAAAGAATATGTAAACCCAACGTTTCATATTCCTGATATGTTGCTGCTGTACCATGTACTTGTAGGAAAAAGTATCATGTTCTCTTTGTAATGCTTCCTTGGTGTGAAATTCCTGGTGTTCCTGCCAGTCCTTCTGCTTTCCTATTAAAAACGGACCACACTAGGCGTGAGAGCATAGCATGGTCAATTCTCTAGCTATGGTGGAAACTCCACCATAGCTCTCCGATGATCAGACTAGTCCTAACACCCCTCCCCCTGCATACCCTTTCACTGGGAAGAGCAGTTTGCTGCTATTTCTACTCCCCTAATCTTATGCAGCTTAGAACAGAGGGAATGTTATCACTTTTAAAAAGAAAATAAAGTCATTTATAATCTTTTTATGTCTATACATAAATGTTTTGCCTTTTAATTATTTTTTAAACAGAATGGGTTGTTTTACAATGTGAGGGTTTACATATACTTTAATTTAAACTATCTTAAGTTAGAAGCATAGTGGCTGACATGCACAGCTGCGCCAGTTTTTGCACTTGCCAGTATAAGTAACTAAACCCGTTAGTTTGCTAGGTGCACTATGGGGTTGATTTTCTAAAACTGGAATGTGCAAAATTGATGCAGGTGTGCACAGTAGCCAATCAACTAACTTCCAGGATAAGTTCCTCGTTTCAAAAAAAAAAAAATTATAAAATTAATTCTGCTTAACATCAGAGCAGCAGGCTAAATGTATGTGCTCTGTGCTTCACAGGGAGCAGGATCTGTTAGTTAGGCCTGGTACATGGGTCCATGTGTGATTCATCTGGACTGAGGGAGTGTCCCCACTGTGTCCAATGGGAAGGCCTGTTGGAAAGTGGAGGAAACCCAGCCACCCAGCCAGTGACACACAGGCTTTTGTAGCTGTCTCAGTGGGTAGGCACAGACAAGTGGTGCATCCTGGGATATTGTATAAAAGCCATGGGCACATGTGGCAGGGGGTCTTTGGGTGGGAAGCCAGGTCCCAGAAGGTGGGTGACGGCTGTCTTCACTTCTGTAGCTGTCGATGGCGGTCACAGGCAGTCGGCCTGGTGAACCAGAAAGTGTGGCTGAACCCAGAGGTCCGGTGGAGGCTTGACTGGTGGAGTTTGGAGGCAATGGTGACTCTGGAAAAACAGTGTCCGCGAGTACAGAGGAACTTGCCCAGGGGTCTGCCAGGAAAGGGACCACTCCAGAGGTTAGAGTCAGCAGACAGGTGTCAGCACACAGGCAGTGAGATTAAAGGAGGTGCCAAGTTTAGAACCCTGAAGAGAATATTCAAGCAGGAACATTGAAAGGATCTTCACTTCAGTGACAGAGTGAAGCAGCAGCCTTACCGCATTCTACAGTTCGCTATCCTCAAGACTGTGAATAGTTAATTGTTGGAGTATCTCACTCATCCCTTCTCCTATCCAAGTTCTCAATAAAAACACAAAAACAACATCCCCTGGATTGATTATTGACTGAGCCAAGAACATTCATTGCCGTTTATCTGCTGTCAGTTGCGAAGGGTAACCCAAGGGAATCCAGAAGGTGTAATTCTCAGCAGTCCTCTAGGGGGCAGTGCTATATACGTTTTTTTTTTTTTTGTAGGTAAAAAAAAAAAAAAAAAAATGTGGTATTACTTTTTTTTTTGTTTTAGGAGACTGGAAAGCATCTCACCAGCTATTGAGAAGGGGGTTTTGGATCTCAGTGGAGCCCTATAGTCATTTTTGCCACCGTCCCTTAAATTATGTTTGTGATTTTTGGTGCCTCATACCAGGTAATTGGGAATTTATGGGCAAGAGTAAGGTGGATAAGAGTCCATTCACACTGCCGCAACTTGTGAGGCGACTTGTGTGCCCTCAGGTCGCCCCAGGTCGCTTGACATAACAAAAGCAATATTAATCAATGAGTGCCGTCTTAATTGGCACTACTGAAGTCGCTCCGACTTCAGAAAAGGGTCCTGTACTACTTTGAGGCGACTTGTATTCGACTTGTCCCATAGACTTCAATGGGAGTCACCTCCTTATCTTATTTGAAGCGACTTGTGATCTGACTTTCCATGAAGAAGAAGGAAAATTATTAGCCAGGCATTCCCCACTGGACTCCAGAACCAGAAAAAAAAAGATAGTTTCTCCAGAACCAGAAAAAAAAAAAGATCATTTGTCTTAGAATTTTTAGTAGCACAGGGATATGGCTCCTCTCCTTTTACACCTGGGCGTTTTTGTTCAGGCGTTTATTGGGCATTTTTTGGGCGTCTTTGGAGGCAGGCATGACATCTGAACTTCTGTATAGGGGTATATATATATATATATATATATATATATATATACACACCCACATATATGTATATATACCCATACACACATATAGGTGTGATAGGAGCGGAGCCCTATGCCTGCAAATAATTTTCATATATGTGTGTGTGTGTATATATACCCCTATACAGAAGTTCAGATGTTATGCCTGCCTCCAAAGACGCCCAAAAAATGCCCAATAAACGCCTACAACAAAAACGCCCAGGTGCTACTAAAAATTCTAAGAAAAATTATCTTTTTTTTCTGGTTCTGGACAATCTTTTTTTTCTGGTTCTGGAGTCCAGTGGGGAATGTGGGAAATGCCTGGCTAATAAATAAAACGCCCAAAAAATGCCCAATAAACGCCTATAACAAAAAGAAAAATTATCTTTTTTTTCTGGTTCTGGACATGCTACAGAGCTGAAACTTCACAGGTACACTTTTTAGACCCCCCAGACACTAATCCAAAGAAATCTCATTTTTTTTTTTTTCAATAATTTTTTCAATAATTGGCTCTCTATCAAAAACGACAATTTTTAAGAACTTGTTTTTGTGTGATTGAGCATGACCCAGAACCATCATATTCTGATTGGACAAACACAAAGTCATCTATCATACAAGTCGCGATGAATACGCACAAAGTCGCGCTGAAGTCGCACTGAAAGTCGCGCTAACAAGTCGCCCCTTATGAGGCGACTTAGAGGTCGCGGCGGTGTGAACCGGCTCTAATAGTTTAATCAAGCAATTTATTTACAAAAATAAAAATGAAATAGTATTTACAGTATCACATAAGATTTATGTGAATGGGTGAAGGCCCATTGTGTGGATAGTGAAGAAGGTATAGAAGGTAAGTGTAAGTGAATAAATGGGTGACATTTAGTAGGACATTCTGCTCTGTTGTTCCATGTGTCTTAAGGAACTAGATTCAGAGGAGAGGTCCAATTGGTAATCCAACACGTTTAGGCCGTACAGGGCCTTTTTCAAGGATGCATCACCATTTATACTTATTTTTTGTCCATTTCATGCATGTATGCCTTCCCTGGAATTCCAGGATGCTGCAGGAAATTATGCTGCTTTTTGGCTAGACTGATATCGTTTAGCCTGGGATCCAATGTGGTTCCCTTATGGTACAGGACCTTTGTAACTGTGATCCAAGAAATATAGTTACTGGTTGGTGTTTGCAGGAAACAACAGAACAGGAGTGATGGCAGCATGAAACTTCAGGCGCCTCCTCTCCCTCGGATGGAGAGAGACTGAAGGGAGGGGACGCGCCTGAAGTTTCATGCTGCCATCACTCCTGTTGTTTCCTGCAAACACCAACCAGTAACTATATCTCTTGGATTGATCACAGTTACAAAGGTCCTGTACCATAAGGGAACCACACTGGATCCCAGGCTAAACGATATCGGTCTAGCCAAAAAGCAGCATAATTTCCTGCAGCATCCTGGAATTCCGGGGAAGGCATACATGCATGAAATGGACAAAAAATACGCATAAATGGTGATACATCCTTGAAAAAGGCCCTGTACGGCCGAAACGCGTCGGTTTACCAATTGGACCTCTCCTCTGAATCTAGTTCCTAAAGACACATATAACAACAGAGCAGAATGTCCTACTAAACGTCACCCATTTATTCACTTGTCACTTACCTTCTATACCTTCTTCACTATCCACACACTGGGCCTGCCTGCACCCATTCACATAAATCTTATGTGATACTGTAAATATTATTTCATTTTTATTTTTGTAAATAAATTGCTTGGCTTAAACTATTATCCACCTTACTCTTGCCCATAAAGTCCCAATTACCTGGTATGAGGCACCAAAAATCACAAACAAAAATCTCACCTGCTATTAGCACCATCTCAGACCATATATCTGTGGTGTTTACTTATCTCTCTCCAAAATCCTAAATCCTGAGTCTTTCTGCTTCTCTATTCCTCTGTTATCAGCATGATAACTGACAAGTTCTCCAACACAGGAGTTAAAAGCAGCTAGAAATTTGTGTTGGGAGGGTGCATAGAGATTGATTAGCAGAGAACTTGTCAATTCACAGTACAGCTCTGCAAGCTTCTTACTTCCTCTGCCTATGTGGAGGGGGGGTGCCTTTCCTCCAATCAAATGTCACACAGTGTATGCCGAGACTCCACACCCAGTGCTGGAACAGGAAAGACAAATTCTAACACGATGTTCACTTTCTAAACAGTGTAGAAATCTGCAGATATACAAATAAAGCTTTTGTATGGAGATTTGTTTCATCTCTGTGTAAAATGATGTATCATTGTCGGACCTTTGTCCTTTTAAATTACTAGGTTTCTTTGTTTTGAATAAAAGTTTTGATAAAAATACTTTTAATGTGATGAATCCTACATGAAATGGTACCGTAAGAGTCCCCTTTTTTTCCTCCCTCATCCCCATCCCCCCCTTTTTTTCCTTAGGGACTGCTGTTGTGGGGAACCAGCCCCTTTTCCCCCATTTCCCCGGTTTTGCTAATTGACTTTGGGATGTTGGTACTTTTTACTTGGTCTGCTATATATTTCAGGCTTGACATTTTCCATTGTTCACTTCACTGGGTATATATGTGAGGGTTTACACATCCACTTTAACCACTTAAAGAGGTTGTAAACTCGTATAATTTTTTTTTTTTTTTTTTTTTTACACCCTGCAAAAGAAAGACATAATGAGCTAGTATGCATCGCATATTAGCTCATTATGCAATACTTACCTCAGAACGAGCCCCCGCCGTGCCGCTCACTCACCTCTATGACGGGCGACATGTCTAGTCGCCCGTCTTCCGGGATCGCGGCATCCGGCCATCTGATTGGCCGGAGCCGCGGTGACGTCACTCCCGCGCACGCGCGCGGGAGCCGACAGTCACGGCACGGGGCTCTGAAGGAACGGCACGATCGGCCGTTCCTTCAGAGCGCATGCGCCAGTGACGTCACTGGCGACATGTAAGGTAAATATCTCCTAAACGGTACATGTTTAGGAGATATTTACAGTACCTATAGGTAAGCCTTATCATAGGCTTGCCTATAGGTACAAGTTGTAGAGGAGGGTTTACTTCCTCTTTAAGGATCGAAAATTTTACCCCCTTAATGACCAGGCCATTTTTTGCGATATGGCACTGCGTTACTTTAACTGCCAATTGCGCAGCCGTGCGACGCTGTGCCCAAATAAAATTGGTGTCCTTTTTTTCCAATAAATAGATCTTTCTTTTGGTGGTATTTGTTAACCTCTGCAGTTATTTTCTGCACTATAAACAAAAAGTGCGACAATCCTGAAAAAAAAAAAAAATTCTTGTCTTACTGTAAAATCTTTTTCTCTGAAGTTCATTGACAGACGCAGCTCCATATGATTCTTGACCAATGGGTTATGCTGCCCCCTTCTGGAGTAGAACACTAGGCAGGAAAAAAGCTTTACCACGCCTATCAGGCAGTTCCTGCAGGCATACACCCACACACTCTGCTATAGGCTTCAGTTTCGTTGCAAGCAGTGTTTAGAGGAAAAACCCCATCGCACTCAGAAGTAGATGGATGGGTGCTGCATCTGTCAGTCAATGAACCTCAGAGAAAAGGATTTTATGGTAAGACAAAAATCCAGTTTTCTCTATCATTCATTGACAGACGCAGCTCCATATAAAATTATTGACCTTTGGGACATCCCAAAGCAGTATTTGCATGAGGGGTGGAAAAACAATGCAGAAAAAGGATGCAAATTCCCAACAAGGCTAAAACTTTAGCCAACCAGAGAATATAGAGCTCAACCAGGAACAACAGGAGCTCACCTAGACAAACACCCTCAAAGAGACAAAGTCTTTTTCAAACAGCAGCCTGAAAAATCTTGTGGCCAAAAGAAGCCTCCGAGGATGCCAAAACTTCTGCTTTATAAAATTTTGTGAACGTGTGCACAGATGACAAATTTTACGCCTTGCAAACTTGTATCACTGACGCCCGATGGAGAAAAGCCCAAGAAGCACTCAGAGCCCTAGTAGAATGCGCCTTCACAGGGAAAGGTGGAACCTGACCCTTCAGTAAATAAGCCTGAACCATCGTCTGCCTGATCCACCTAGAAATGGTTGCAGCAGACGCAGCCAATCCCTTTCTAGGTCCTTCCATAAAGACAAAAAGAGAATCTGTTTTCCTGGAAAGATTTAGTAGCTGCCAGGTACACCCTTACCACCCGATCCACATCCATAGAATGCAAAGCAATTTCCTTAGGATGCTTGGGCTTAGGACATAAAGAAGGAAGCACAATGTCTTCATTTAGATGGAAATCAAAAACCACCTTAGGAAGAAACGACTGACTAGGTCGAAGTACCACTTATCTCTGTAGACCACCAAATAAGGCGAACAGCAGGAAAGCGCCGCCATTTCTGATACTCTGCAAGCAGAAGTAATAACCACCAAAAAGGCAACCTTCTGAGACAAGGCAAGTAGAGGAATCTCCCTAATGTTCTCAAAAAGAGGCTTCTGAAAAACAGACAATACCAAATTCAGATCCACAGAGGTAACGGAAATCGCCTCGGAGGGGCCACATGACGGACCACTTGGATAAAAGTGCGAATCAAAGCATGCGAGGCTAAAGGACGTTGGAAAAACACAGCCAAGGCCGACACTTGGCCTTTAATAGTAGCCAACTTCTTTTCGACACCTCTTTGTACAAAGGCAAAGATCCTAGCCCCCGAAAATAGGCGAGGATGCACCTTCATGGATTCACACCATGAAATCTACTATTTCCACGTACGATGATGATAGATCTTCCTGGAAGTAGACCTCCTGGCCTCCCGCCTCCTCTCAGTGAGCAAGGACTGAAATCATTATATCCTTACTGAGCTCACAGAGGGGGCGGGGCGGAGGCGGGGCAGAGAACGGCCTGAATACAATGCATACAATATAACTCAATGAGAGGAGGCGGGGCGGAGGCGGGGCAGAGAACGGCCTGAATACATTGCATACAATACAACTCACAGAGGAGGCAGGGCGGAGGCGGGGCAGAGAATGGCCTGAATACATTGCATACAATACAACTCAATGAGAGGAGGCGGGGCAGAGAACAGCCTGAATACATTGCACACAATACAACTCAATGAGAGGAGGCGGGGTGGAGGCGGGGCAGGCACGGCTCAATACAGCTCAGCTCCTGCGAGATTTCTGGAATGGAATACATCCCAGCACACACTGCGAATCGCCGAATGAAGTCATCGCCGATCGGACCCGGAAGTGAGGAGAGGAGGAATAAAGCAGAAATTAAGGTATTTACTAGCAAAAAAAAAAAAAAGTTTCCATTGGTAAAAGCCGTTTTAAAGGGGATTACATAGATCTATGTATTCCAACCTATTAAAAATGGGTGGAACTCTGCTTTAAATACCACCAAAAGAAAGCTCTATTTGTGTGAAAAAAAAATTATAAAAATTTCATATGGGTACAGTGTTGTATGGCCGTGCAATTTGTCATTCAAAGTGTGACAGTGCTGAAAGCTGAAAACTGGCCTGGGCAGGAAGGGGGTGAAAGTGCACTGTAGGCAAGTGGTTAAAGCAGGATGGGAGATTGAGACAGCAGATCCTCCCTGAGAGGAAGTCTCCAAGGAGCATCGGCGACCAATCTTACCAGATCTGCATACCAAAACCGGCGAGGCCAGTCTGGAGTCACCAGAATGACTGGAATCAATTCCGCCTCTATTCTGCGCAGAAGTCTCGGCAGGAGTTTCAGAGGTGGAAACGCATAGATCAGCCGATGACCCCAAGGAGCCACAAGTGCATCTAAGGCGTCGGCTAGGGGATCCTGTGACCTGGCTACAAACCTTTGAACCTTCCTGTTGAGCCGAGAGGCCAACAGATCGACATCAGGTGCCCCCCCACCGAGCACACAGGAGATGAAACACCTCCTGGTGTAGAGACCATTCCCCCTGATCCAACACCTGACTCCTCAAGTAGTCAGCCTGCCAGTTTTCCACACCTGGGAAGTGTACTGCGAAGAGAGCTGGCACAAAATTCTCTGCCCATTTTAAAATCTCGGCCACCTCCCGGGCCCCTATGACACTCTTGGTGCCCCCTTGATTGATGCAAGCCATGGCCGTGGCATTGTCCGATTTAACCCGGACTGGACAACCTTGTAGACGATTTGTCCAGTGACAAAAGGCAAAGCTTTATTGCCCTGAGTTCCAGGACATTGATCGGTAGTCTGGACTCTTCCACTGTCCAAAATCCCTAGGCATATAGCTTCCCCAGCACTCCTCCCCAACTGCACAGGCTGGTGTCCATGGTGACCAATACAACGGAAGGAAAGACTTGCCCTGGCGCAATGCCAACGAGCGAAGCCACCACAG
Organism: Pelophylax lessonae; assembly: GCF_965119305.1. NCBI lineage: Eukaryota > Metazoa > Chordata > Amphibia > Anura > Ranidae > Pelophylax > Pelophylax lessonae. The sequence goes on along the minus strand of NC_138780.1, from coordinate 181,252,644 downwards.
AAGAGCAGTCTTTGTGTTGTGACTCAACCGAATCATAGAATCCAACCACTTTGGATCTTTGTTTCATTTGACCAGAATTTTCCTCTGTAAATTACCTGGTGTGGAACTGAGCAAATGGGACCTCCTCGAAGGTCGACACAATCAGGCCTAGGACTCATGCAAGTCTGCAGAGAGGACAGATTGCTGGACTACAACAAACAAAATCGCCCCCTGCAACTTCTGCAGCTTCTCCAGGGGAAGAAAAACCTTCACCGAAGCAGAATCCAGAGTCAGACCCAGGTAGACCAGTCTTGAGTATGGTACCAATGCTGATTTTGCAAAATTGATGGTCCAGCCGAACTCTTGCAGAGTCCTTACAGTGATTGCCAAATCCCCCAACAGAGCTGAATGAAAATCTGCTATTAACAGGAGGTCTTCCAGGTACCCCAGGATCGCAATCCCCCTCTGACGTAGAAGTGCTAATATCGAAGCCAATGCTTTTGTGAAGACCCTGGCAGAGGCGAGACCAAAGGGTAACGCCACAAATTGAAAGTGCTTCTCTCCCACAGCGAAGCGAAGTAAACGCTGGTGTCCAGCATAGATAGGGATGTGTATAGATGCCAACAGGTCTCCCTGATTTAGGGACGCAACCACCATGCAAATAGACTCCATTCAAAACTTCTGTACCCACACAAAGCAGTTCAGAGCTTTGAGATCCAGGATTGGACCCACTTTTTGGATAAACCTCCCCCCCACAGAACCGCTACATCAACCGCAATAATTCTGCCCCCCTGAGGTAGGAACCGGCTTGTTTGGGGGGAGCCTAAGGGGGGGGGCCTGGTATCACCAAGAGGCAGAGGTGGGGGACTTGAGTCACATGACTTGACTTAAGTCAGACTTAAGTCACCAGTTTGAGGATTTGGGACTTGCTTGACTAAAATTAATAAAAGACTCAACTTGACTTTGACTTGGTATTCATGACTTGAGACTTGACTTTGACTTGAGACATATGACTCGAAATGACTTTACTTTTTTAAGTTATTAAATATTTCCATTTTCTCAAGATGTGTTAAAGCAAAATTAATGTGCCTGTTATGTTTCTGACACCACAGTCACTTAAAACACCTCAGTGTGTTCTGATTTTTAGGACACTGGCTGTTTAACAATGGAAATACTTAACGTGTTTTTCGTGACTGTGGTGTTGAAACCTGACCGTACGAAGGATTTTGAGCTGTTTGGGCATTCAAAGTGTTTCTTTAATATGCCAAGAAAAAAGCACTAAGCAGTTTTGTTAATGTTGAAAATAAAACAACTTTCCTGACCACTGACTTTTAACTGATTTAAAAGGTGAAAATTGGAGTAGATTAGTATTTTGACTTGATTTGTGACTTGACCAAAATAAATGACTTGACTTGCTTGACTTCTAGCAGGGACTCGACTTGACTTGCTTGCTTTACGCCACAGTAACTTGGGACTTGCTTGAGACTTGAAGGTTAGGACTTGAGACTTGCACATGTGTGACTTACTCCCATGTCTGCAGAGAGGCCAGGGGAACCGAGGGATACCCGAGGGTCTGACTTTCCCAGGGAGGGGCCCACGTCCACCCCGAGACCGCCAGAGAAATGGGGGGACATTTAATCACCATACCAATGGCATCAGGTGGGCACCACTCATAACAGACTACCTCTCCACCCAGGGTGGGGGTGCTGACGGTCAGGGGGTATGCTGCGACTCAGGGAGCCCCAGGTCGTATGCGTCTCGGTGAGGTGTTTCACTCGCAGGCCAGCCCCCGTCTATCGGGGCAGCATAACCCAATAGTCAAGAATTATATGGGAGCTGCGTCTGTCAATGAATGAAAGAGAAATGGGATTTTTAACTTACCGTAAAATCCATTTCTTTGATGTTCATTGACATACACAGCTCCTGTCGTTCTTGACCACTGGGTTATGCTGCTCCCTATAGGAGTAGGATACTAGGCAGAAAAAACTTCTGGCTACATCCATGGGCAGTCCCAGGGGGTATACTCCCTCTTCCTGCTATAGTCACTCAGTTCTGTTACAGGCAGTGTCAGGAGAATTATAACTCCACAGAGGGGTGGGTGTTGTGTCAGTCAATGATCATCAGAGAAATAGATTTTACGGGAAGTAAAAAAAAATTTTCTCTTTCGTTCATTGACGGACACAGCTCCTGTTATTCTTGACCATTGGGGTGTCCGAAAGCAGTGTCAAACAGGAGGGGTGGGAAACAGCAAAAAAATTCCCAGGACTAAACCGTAGCCAACCAGGTGACAGGGGCTCAACCAAAACAACTGGAGCCCACCTGAAAAAAAATAATACACCAGGTCCTCTTAACAGCAGCCTGTAAAACCTTACGCCAAAGGAAGCATCCTCAGATGCCAACACATCCATTTTATAAAACTTTGTAAAAGTGTGCACCGACGACCAGTTGGCCACCTTGCAAACCGGTGTCACTGACGCCTGATTACGGAAGGTCCAGGAGGCACTAAGCGCCCTAGTTTTGTGTGCCTTGACAAGGAAAGGAGGAACCTGACCCCCTGATGGAATAGGCCTGAACCACCGTCTGTCTGGTCCATCTGGAAATGGTCACAGAGGAAGCGGACAACCCTTTGCGAGGTTATGAGCACAAATAGAGAGTCTGACTTCCTGAAAGACTCTATAGCTGGCAGGTAGACCTGAATTGCCAGGACCACATCCAAGGCATCCTAATGCGAAGGCATTTCCTTCGGATGTTTAGGCCTGGGACACAGGGAAGGCAACACAATGAAAGTCAAGGACCACCTTAGGAAGGTTGGTCAGGACATTCGGGACAATAATAACGGGTGTCACGCCTAAATACGCGCCTGCTACAGACACAACATCTTCTTTGGGGGTGTCTTTGGGTAGGGGTACTCGGGAGGACTTGTGGAAAGTGCCTCTCATACAGCCGGCTCACTGCATCTGGAAGGGGAAGTTGGGCAGTGTAATGGAACAGGGCACCCCGGCCCGGGTACCTCCGTTGACAGATGCTCCTAGTGCTTCCCGAGGGCTCCAAGCACTCCACCAGACACCGTAAGCACTTCAGACTCCACGAACCGCCGCAGCTTGGTTAGGGTCTTGGCATCTCCTTCCCATCCTGGACCTACGACAAGGCTCGAGGTTCCTGTGGGTGAACCTCTCTTTCCCCAGAGAGTGCAGCAAAACAAGCTCTTACAAGAGCTCAGTGATTCTCTAAGGGAGTATGGAAGACCATAGCAATCCCTGCAGCAGATTCCCCCAATAAGAGACAGAACTCTAGATTGAGGGTGAACTAACTTTAGAACAACTTTATTGAACAAGACTTATATACAGAATTTGGAACATCCCGCCCCAAACAACCGCTTTCCTATTGGTCAATTGTAAAGTACCTGTGGTCCTCCTTCAGGTCCCCCTTAGCCATGCAAATGAGGACTTGAAAATGAGTCAGCTGGGATTGGTCCGATAGCTTGACCAGAAGGACTGCCATGTGCAATGAGACAGAAGCCCCCAGGGGGCAATCAATGTACACAATAGCCAGACACAGAACAATGGGAGGTCATTAGCACTTAACACTGAGACAGGGCAATCCACATTCCCTCCCAATACACAAACAAAAGGAAAACCTTGCTGACATTGAAAGATATGTAATATACACAGCATTTAGGACTTTTTCATGGCAAATGGGAATAAATCTTAATATGTCTATATGGAGATATTGCTGGCAAATATGAAGCCATCCAAACCATTACTTATCTGCCTTTAAATTCCAGTGATGGTGAATACTGTCACAGGCAGGAACACCCCCTGGGTACAGGTAGGCATTGATGATCTCTTCCTGGAATTCTCGGAAGGATCTGGTTCGTCCTGACACCCTGTATAGGACAAAGGCGTTCAGCATAGCCAATTGGAATAAATAAACAGACACTTTTTTGTACCAGCGTCTGTTTCTATGGGCAACTAAATACGGCGCCAAAAGCTGGTCATTAAGGTCCACCCCTCCCATATTAAGGTTGTAGTCGTGGACACAGAGGGGTTTCTCCTTAACGCCAGTTGCCGTAGTAATTTGGATCGTCGTGTCTGCGTGAAGGGAGGACAGAACAAAAACATCCCGTGTATCCCTCCACTTTACTGCAAGCAATTTGTCCATTTTCAAGCATGCTCTCTCCCCCCCGACTAAGACGGGAATTTACAAGCTGTTGGGAGAAGCCCCGGCGATTAGGTCGCACGGTGCCACATGCGCCAATTTGTAATTGAAGAAGGTGACTAAATAGTGGCACGCTTGTGTAAAAGTTGTCCACGTACAAATGGTACCCCTTTCCGGATAAGAGTGACACCAAGTCCCAAACTATCTTGCCGCTGCTCCCTATGTAGTCTGGGCAGTAGGGGGGCTCCACAGAGCTATCTTTTCCCTCATAGACCCAGAAACTAACTGTATAGACTGTGGCCCCGTCACAGAGCTTGTACAGTTTGACCCCGTATCTGGCACGCTTGCTGGGGAGGTACTGTTTCATAGCAAGGCGGCCAGTAAATTTAATCAGGGACTCGTCAACGCAGACAACTTGATCGGGGATAAACAAGGCTGCGAAACAGCAGATTGAATTGGTCTATGAGGGGCCGAAATTTTGTGGAGCGATCATATTCAGGGTCTCCCCAAGGACGACAGATTTCATGGTCGTTGAAATGCATAAATTTGCTTGTATCTCGCCCTGGACATGGAGGCAGTGTGCGCGCGCATAAGGTGAATTGGGCTAGTGGACCAATATAGCAGCAATTCACTCTTTTTGGTTATGCCCATGTTGAGGGAAAGGCCCAGAAAGATTTTAAAATCGGGAACTGGCGCTGTAGTATCAGTGGGTTGCCAATTGGGATATGCCAGCCCATCAGGGAGGGCACTATGGGCTCTAAGGCCTGTTTTCGAATACACGGTGGCTGCGGGCCACTACTTGTGCTAGCCACCGCACCAGCTTCAACTGCACTTATGAGACTCGCCACGTCACCAAGTGTTACTGCAGTGCTGGTTGTACTAGGTCAAGGGTGTACTAGGCCGCTGGCGCTTGCCAGGCCACCAGAAGGATGAGCGGCACTAGTACCGACACTCTGCTCCATACGAGCACCCTGCAATTCCTGCATCTCAACAACTCCAGAATGGGGTCGGGTACGCCTGGGTCTAACAGGGACCCATCCGCCGTCGGAGCCATCTGTCAGGGAGCCGCTGCTTTCTTCAGGTTCGTATACTGAACCTGATTCTGCCAGTGAGGCTTCCCCATTGCTCTCATCTGACATGGTCAGTATACTGTAAGACTCTGCACTACTGTACCAACGTTTGGTCATTTTAGTAACTAAATTTACTGGTACAGTAGTGTGACTCATAGGTAAAAAAAGCACCTGGTTGTCGAGGACTATTTCCACCGCTGCCAAAAAAAACTGCTAATGCTAGCAGGGATCAGGCCTGACTCTGCTAACACAGCGGTTTTGTGTGTTGTGTTTTTTTGTAAGTGACAGTAATCTATTGATTACTACACTTGCCTGGGTGGGGTTGGGTGGGCTGGGCGGAGGGGTTAAACGCAGGTACTGGCAGGAATCAGTGCTGATCGTGCAAACACTGCGTTTTGGGAACCCTAAACTATGGGGACGCTAGTATAGTTCTGATTAGATCAGATATTGATCTGTTCAAACACTATACTAGTAATGTGTGTGTGTGGTAATCATGGGGTTATTTATAACAATGCGCCGGGGATCTGCGCTATCTTAGACTGACGCTAACACTAGCTAATGTCACCTGTGTCACTAATAATAGTGATCAGAAAAAAACGGTACACTATAAAAGTGACACTGTGACAGGGCAATGAAGGGGTTAACTGGGGGAGATCAGGTGAGGATCAGGGGGTTAACTCTTTATTGGGGGGGTGGCGGGTACCCTAAACCTACTTGGGACATAAAATAATTTGCTAGCATTAACACAAGTCACAATTACACTAATACAAAATATAGTAAAACACTATATTACCTTATTAGTGTGCAATGTGACCGGGGGGGAAGGGTTAACTGGGGGGTGATCAGGGGGGGATCAGGGGGTTAAATCTTTATTGGGAGGGGGTGGCGGGTATCCTAAGTATAAAAGGAACGACCGCAAGCACTAAACCTGGGCACAAGTCACACTTATACGGGTATATAGGAAAATGCTATATACTGTATACAGTGTTTGTTGTGACAGGGGGTGTAGGGGTGATCAGGGGGTTAAATCTTTATTGGTGGGTGGCGGGGACCCTAAACCTCCTTGGGACAGAAACTAACTCGCTAGCGCTAACTCAAGTCACAATCACACTAACACAAAATACAGTAAAACACTATATTACTTCTTAGTGTGCAATGTGACAGGGGGAAGGGGTTAACTGGGGGTGATCGGGGGGGGGGGGGGGTCAGGGGGTTAAATCTTTATTGGGGGGTGGCGGGTATCCTAAGGATGAAAGGAACGACCACAAGCACTAAACCTGGGCACAAGTCACACTTATACGGGTATATAGGAAAATGCTATATACTGTATACAGTGTGTGTTATGAGAGGGGGTGTAGGGGTGATCAGGAGGGGATCAGGGGGTTAAATCTTTATTGGGGGGGTGGCGGGGACCCTAAACCTCCTTGGGACAGAAACTAACTCGCTAGCGCTAACTCAAGTCACAATCACACTAATACAAAATACAGTAAAACACTATATTACCTGTTTATTAGTGTGCAATGTGACAGGGGGGGGGGCTTAACTGAGGATGATCAGGGGGTTAAATCTTTATTGCGGGGGTGGCAGGTATCCTAAGTGTAAAAGGAAAGGCTACACCTGGTCACAAAAATCACACTTACACAGGTATGTAGGAAAATGCTATATACTGTACACAGTGTGTGTTGTGACAGGGGGTGTAGGGGTTAACTGGGGGGGGGGGGGGGGCGATCGGGGGTGAAATGTGCCTATCTAAGTGTGTGTGGGTGTGCTTGGTGCAGTACTCACAGTTTAGATGTGCTCTCTCCTCTCGATGAATCCAAAAAGGATCATGGGAGGGGAGAGCGGGTCTTTTCTGTGCCTGTGTTAACATTTCACAGGCACAGAACAGAATCTGATTGGGCAGGACCGATCAACAGGTCCAGACCAAAAATCATTGGTTGGACCTGATGACTGATCGGTTCTGAACCCAATCAGGTCATCAGCGGCAGCGGGGGCGTGCGCCCCAGAACGACGGGAGCGAGCGATGTACGGGTACGTCGGTTTGCCTGTAGGGGGCTGACTGCCGCAGTATATAGTCCTGCGGCGGTCGGCAAGTGGTTAACACATGTCTAAATTAGGCCTAACAGCGCTCCCCCACCACCACGCATACACATATAACTGCAAACATCATAGCACGCACTGGGCTGTAAACCATTGTTCCACACATGGTATATCATCACAAATGTCGCAGTTAGAGCGATTATTCAGGAACTCTCATTTAAAGGCAAACCCATGCCCTGTAAAGGCTTTTCAAGTGTCACTTATTGATAACTTTGGGTGCCGTCATGTTGCAAAGCGCAGACGGTTTTGAGGCAGGACATGTTTGGTATCTATTTACTTGTCATGACCGCGTTTTATATTCCACTGAAAATATTAGGGATTGGAAGGGGTTTGTGTGCAATAATTTTTTTTTTATTATATTTTTTCCTGAAAAAAAAAAAAAAAGGGATGTAATAAATGGTTGCATAAATATTATGTAATAAAAATTGCAGCTATCGCCATTGTATTCTACAGGGACACCGCATTCAGAAAACATGAAATGTTCTGAGGGGTTTCACGACATTTTAGAGGCAAAAAAAGATTAGAAGCTGAATGAAGAATAATGGAAATGGGGGAATACAGATTAAGCTTAGTCATCAAATGAAATCATCAACTTTTGCTAGAATACTGTACTGACCTCCAACAGTGCAGTCGTGGCCCCCCACACAGGGGTATAATGGCCCCTATCCATGACTCCCTCTCCTCTGCCTCACACTCGCTCCTCTCATCTGATTGGCTGCTCGTATGTGCTCCGCGGATTATTGAGGCTCCTCCCCCGGTCCTTCCCGCGCATTGGAATCCAATTGGCTGCTCCTTCCATTTACCTCAGAATATGCTACGCCTCCTCAAGCTTCCCCAGTTCCCGCTCGCTGTGAGGGAACCTGTCCTCCTATGATGAATTTCTGCTCTGTCGGTGGGGAAACCTATTTCGGTACAACACCGGTCAGTCAGTGTGACCCGCCCCACTCCCTAAAGTGACCTTGTGTAATCTGATAGGGACAAAAGCTGTGACTTCTGTCATTTTTTTTAATCCTATTGGTGTAGGTGTTAGTGGAGCCTCCCTCTGTGTACTACAACTCTAAATATTACTCTATCTGGTGTAGAAATAAAATACAACTCCCATCATCCCCCTGCCCTGAATGCTACAGAACCCTCCTCAACTGCCCAACCACCACAGCTCCCATCATCCCCTCACCTGCACAGCTACTACAGCGCCCAGCATCCCCTCACTTGCCCAATCACTACAACTCCCAGTATCTCTCTCCCCTGAATGCGACAGGACTCCCTTACCTGGCCAACCTCTAACTACAGCTCCCAGCATCCCGTCACCTGCCCAACTACTACAAGTCCCAGCATCCCCTCACCTGCCCAGCTACTACAGCTCCCAGCATCCCCTCACCTGCCCAGCTACTACAGCTCCCAGCATCCCCTCACCTGCCCAACTACTACAACTCCCAGCATCCCCTTACCTGCCCAACTACTGCAACTCCAACCACCCCCTCCTCTGAAGGCTACAGCTCCCAGCACCCCCTTACCTGCCCAACCACTACAACTCCCAGCATCCCCTCACCTGCCCAACTACTACAACTCCCAGCATTCCCTTTGCCCAGCATCCCTTTGTCTGCCTAAATACTACAATTTCCAGCATCTCCCACACCTGCCCAAATACTGCAACTCCCAGCTTCTTCCTCACCTGCCTAAATACTACAACCCCCAGCATCTTCCTCACCTGCCTAAATACTACAACCCCCATCATCTTCCTCACCTGCCCAAATACTATAACTTCCAGCATCTTCCTCCCTTGCCCGAATACTACAACTCACAGCACCCCCTTCACATGCCCAAATGCTACAACTCCCCGCATCTTCCTCACCTGCCCAAATACTATAACTCTCAGCATCTTCCTCCCTTGCCCGAATACTACAGCTCCCAGCACCCTCTGCCCAACTACTACAACTTCCAGCATATCCCCCTGCCCAAACACTATAACTCCCAGCATCTTCCTCACCTACCGAAGACTTCCCTTTGCCTGCCGAAATACTGCATCTCCCAGCACCCCCTGTATCTGCTTGAATAATACTACTCCCAGAATCCCCGTTATCTGCCCAAATACAACTCCCAGCATCCCCTTTGCCTGCCCAAATACTATAACTTTCAGCACCCCCCTCACCTGCCCATATACTGCAACTCCCAGCATCCCCTTCATCTGCCTGAATACCACAACTCCCAGCATCCCCTTCATTTGCCCAAAAACAACAACTCCCAGCATTCCCTTTGTCTGCGCGAGTACAACTCCCAACTTCCCCCTTATGCCTGCATAAATACTACAACCCCCAGCATCCTCTTCACCTGCCTAAATGCCACCACTTCCAGCATCCCCTTTGTCTGGCCAAACACTACAACTCCCAGCACCCCCTCACCTGTTTGAATACTGCAACTCCCAGCATCCCCTTCGTCTGGTCGAACACTGCTACAACTCTCAGCATCCCCTTGATCTGCCCAAATACTACAATTCTTAGCACCCCACCCCCATCTAAATACCACAACTCTCAGCATCCCCCTCCCTCACCCCCCCAATCACTACAACTCCCAGCAGCTGTGTCTCACAGGTGTTGAAGTACACTAATTTACATTGTACAGCCTTCATGCATCCCTGTATATGGGGCCTAATGTTTTTACACTACAGCAGTCATCTTTCTAGGTGCCCAGGGCCTCCATTCTGACCTGTTAGCTCTTAGGGCCACACATTATATCCAGTAGACCAGAGACTTCAGACATAGTGGAGGGGATGATCAGAGACTGAGGACATGCTACATGAAACTGCCAGAGATCGCTGTCATTGTGACTACAGATGAGCTCGGGTGTCTCCCAAACTCACCTAAATCTGAACTTAAAGCTAGGTACACATGGGCCAAAAACGGTAGTTTCAGCGGTTACCGGACGATTTTTGGTTTGTCTGTACAGCTCCTCATCCCATCTATGAGCGCTGACTGGTGTGGTTCCCCCCTCAGAACACAATAGCACAGCAGGGAAGATCGCTGTACTAACATCACATAGTTTGCACAATGACCTCTCGCTGTCACTCCTGCTGGATTAAATGGTAAAAAAAAGAAACTTCCTGTGCGCACCAGGTTTTACTCTTCACACTCCTTTGATGTCCAATCAGCTGCAGGCCTGGTCATTCCTGTTCCGCAGCACGAGTAAACAAAAGGGACGGGATGCAGGTGACATCAGTGCCCTTGGGGCTCATTCACACTTTAAGGGCACTGACGTCACCAGAATCCTGCCGCCTTTGTTTACATGCGGGGCATGACCCAGCCTGCAGCTGACTGGACTTAACCTTTTGCCAGCTGTGCAACATATTTAACACCCACACATACAAATGCGTCCATGACAGCATAAGGTTGTGCGCTTAGACTGTGCCCACTCCCATAGTTGCCAACATTTAAAAAAAATTTCCAGGGACAATTTGCAGCACAGCTATCAATTACCACACCCACTTCCCTTAAGTCCCGCCCACTTTGCATAATTAACCTCGCCTACTTATCAAATTATAGGGTCTACTCAATATAGAGAGAATTACAGGAAATTAAAAAGGGAATTTCAAACTTAAGGCCACAGTAGCAGAGTTGGAATAAGTCTCCCATTCAGCTGCACTACTTCTGCGTAACATTTACGGGCAGCCTGATTAACAGGCGCTTCCAGGGACAATATAAATTACCTGGGACAGGCTCCTATTTCCAGGGACTGTCCCAGGAAAAAAGGGACAGTTGGCAAGTATGCACTCCCAACGCATTGGCTATGGGGTGACCAACAGCTCTCAATCAAGGCTTCTTATCAGAAGCCAGCTGGACCAGTGTTCTGTGAGAATATCCTACCCCGTGAGAAATGCCTACCCTCGTCACTTCCTGTCAGAAACATCTGAGCAGCGTAGCCTAGCAGTGCGCATGCTCAAAGCTGCGGATACGTCATTGAACAGCAGAGGAACTGACAAGTGTGCATGCTCGGATGGTATGGATTTATCACGGTAGTGTGTGTAACGTTACATTTGCGGCAGGTAAATTAACCACTTACCCACCAGCCCTATTTCGGACACTTTTTGTTTACAAGTTAAAACCAGTATTTTTTCCTAGAAAACTACTTAGAACCCCCAAACATTATATATATATTTTTTTTAGCAAAGACTCTGGAGAATAAAATGTCGGTCATTGCAAAATTTTTTGTCACGCGGTATTTGCGCAGCGGTCTTTAAAACGCCATTTTTTTGGAAAAAATTAGAAAAATCACATTTCACTGCATTTAAAAAATACTAAACAAATAGATACCCAACATGTTACGGTTTAAAATTGCACCCCCCCCCCCCCCCCCCCCCCCGTGGGATGGCGACAAACTACGGTCAATAGAGATCTCAATCTGCGACGCTTTAAATTTATTTAACGGTTACCAGTTTAGAGTTAGAGTGTAGCTCTTTTTTTTAAATTATTGCCCACGCTCTGGCGATCGCGGCGATACCTCACATGTGTGGTTTGAACAGCGATTTCATTCGCGGCTCGACTTGCGTTTACGTTTTTTTTGTGCGCGAGCTGACGGGGGCGGCTAAATTGTTTTTTTTTTTTTTCCTATTTATTTTTTCTTTTTTTTTTAACTTTATTACAGGTTTTTAAAAAAAAAAAAGATCTGATCACTTTTATTGCTGTCACAAGCAATGTAAACATCCCTTGTGACACCAATATGTAGTGACAGGTAAGGCATTTTTGCATACAGCCGTTTTTCAAATCTGCCGCCTTTTGCAGCACAGTAACCCGGAAGTGACGTCATGGACGCCGCCTCCGGGTTACGTCATCGGAGACCCGATTGATGTCGTTTCCGGCATTCATCGGGCCTCCATCCAGCCGGCGGGCGTGCCGGCTGGGTGCTCGGGGCTCCCGGTGGGACGGGAGCCCCGAGCAAAGCCCGAGCCGCATCGGTCGTTACCGACGGAAAGCCGACCGTCGGCTTCAAACCACGGTACCGGTATAACCCCGCAAAGTCAGCCGACGTAGGTCTACGTGGCTAGACGTTAAGTGGTTAAAACAGCTCCTCTGCAACATGAGTCATCTCCGCTCCTATCCCTGTCACTTCCCTGATCTCGGCTAATAAATATAAAAGCGGCGGCGGGTGTATGAAATGTAAATGACGGAGATCTTGGCTCCGTGATCCGCTTTTAAATTTATTATCTGCGATCAGGGAAGTGACAGGGATAGGAGCGGAGATGACTCATGTTGCAGAGGAGCTGTTTTAATTTACCCGCCGCAAATGTAACGTTACAGACACTACCGTGAGAAATCCATACCCTCCGAGCATGTGCACTTGTCAGGCCCTCAGCTGTTCAATGACTTAGGTGCTGACGTAGGTGCACCGGAAGTGACGAGGGTAGGCATTTCTCACGGGTAGGTTTTTCTCACGGAACACCGGTGTAACGTGAGAATTACCTACCCCGTGAGAAAAACCTACCCTCGTCACTTCCGGCCAGGAACAGCTGAGCAGCGCAGCACTGCGCATGCTCATGCGCACTAGTATGAAATATGTCGGTGTACCGTGAACAAAACCTACCCGCGCGGCGGTTACATAAAACAGCTGTGCGGCAATACGAGTCATCTCCGCTCCTGTCCCCGGTCACTTCCTTGCTCTCGGCAAGTAAATATAAAAGCGGCTCTCGGCTCCGTGATGTATGTTTTCATACACCCGCCGCCGCTTTTTTATTTACTTGCCGATAGCAGGGAAGTGACCGGGACAGGAGCGGAGATCAGTCATATTGCAGCACAGTTATTTTAATGTAACCGCCGCATTACATACAGTGCCGTGCACCGGAAGTGACGAGGGGTAGGTTTTTCTCACGGGTAGGTAATTCTCACGGAACACCGGCACCTGATCATGTGACCACTGTGAGAGCCAATTACAGCTGTCAAATAATACAGAAGCCAGTGTCTCCCTGGCATTAATGCCCACCTAAAGGGCTACAAGAATCAGTGATAAGGGGTTAAAAAGAACACAAACTGGAAGTTCAGAAGGGTTCAGAGCACGGTTGAGCCTATTATAGCCTCCTCACAAATAAATGTTTCTACTACTGTTTGCTGAGGTCTGCAAAGGGCCATCACGCAGCAAGTACCAAATGCCCACATGTTGTTCAGCAGGACATTACAAGTGGGTTCCCTGATTCATGTTTCCAGATACGCAACGACCACCTACCTGTACTCCACACTTTATTATAGAGTATATCATATTTTGTCAAAGCAGTAGAAAAGTATTTGGGAAAACTTGGTCAGGAGTCATCAGTGTGAAGCCATATTCTGAGCAGCATGTTTTCCACCCCTGCAGGCACAATCACAGCTGCACTCATTACTAACGGTGAGAACTAATTATTATTTCACCTGTGAGCCTGCCAGAGAACATGGACCATCAGCAGCGCTTCAGGATGGACCCAGGAAACCTTTCTTGAAATGTAGGTAATTTTCTGATATTCCATCATCCACTGTAGAACTACAAATCCCAGGGTGGGGACATTTGTGTTCTGAATCTGATTGGAAGCCAGGATAACATATTGCATCTTGGGGGGAATCATTCTTTAGAAGCAGGTTTATGGCTGAATGTAAATCATAACATAAAGTAAAACTAAAGGCGAAACTTTGCAGATGGATTAGAACACCATAACTGCATAAAGTAGATTCACTCTCTCTATTTATCCTGTTTACAATTATCATTGAAAATGAACTTAAAAGAAAATCCAAAATTTTGGGTTGTCCCCAGAAAAGTAACAGTTCTTCTAAGGGGGACCCTAATTCTGGTGACCTGGGGGCCCCAAGGGTTTCTCTTTGGCTATGGGACAGGAAGTGAAGGGAAATCTCTGCAATGGGACACAGATGGGGGGGATTTACAGGGGTTAAACCCTCCTTTACTCCTTCCAAAATGGAGAGAGAGGAAAGAGTTTTTGCCTATAGTTCTACTTTAAAATATATTGTGTATATAGTAAGTATACAGCATCCAGAGAATGCTTTTGCAATAAAGTTGTATTCAGCATATATGGAAGTGCTATATTACAATAAATAGGTGCAAATATTCCAAGTGTGTCAAATCACATCAGACATGATTATTTGCTATGCTGTTAAGGACCATTCACACCAGGTGCATTGGGCAGCCTTGCCCAGTCCCAATATAACATAAGACAAGAAGCCTTGCCCACGATGCAGGCATGTTGGTATCCTAGTCTGAACTCCTGTGAGCTATCCTGCCAGGAAGCTTTCACTGCGCCCCACCAATCATAAGCAGCCAAGACGTTCTTTCAAACCCATTATATACATGCGGCTGCAGGGAATGCCTTGGCTGTAGAGATGGGCTCAGGTGTGTTCGAGTTCCCACATAGCCAATCCCGCCAGCAAGCTGACACTGCACTTCACTAATCACAGGCACAGACATTTCCCGATCCGCAGCTGCACAGATCGGGAAATGTCTCAGTGCCTGTGATTAGTGGAGTGTAGTGTCAGCTTCCTGACGGCATCGGGCACGTGGGGACTCAAACGCGCCCGAGCCCATCCCTACTCGGCTGCTTACAATTGGAAGGGTGCAGTTCTGGCTTCATAGCAGGATCTCACGTGAGTTTGGACTAGGATCCCAACACGCCCAAGCTATCCCCTGTTGTGGCAATGGTGTGCGCCAAAAAAAGAGCAGAGTACTGCAACGCAATCCATTCCATCGCACCACTCTGCGGGCATTTGAACTACATTCAGCCATAGATGGATAGAGTTTCAAATGAAAATTCTTAGGAGAATCTGTACGAAAATTTTCAGAAAATTAATTTGACGTTCAAAAGATTTTGTTTGCTTTTAACATTTGGAGATGAATAGACTTTACTGAATGAAAACCACATACACTGTTTCAGAAACAATTTCCATCATGCTCATTCAAATTTTCCCGTCACTTCTGTCAAAAATGAATGTCGATTTGACCCCACTAATGATTCGAAAAATGAACGAATGAACGTTCGAAGTACGGATTGGGAGTAACTTGGTTGGAGAGCATTTTGCAAGACAAGCAAATTTTTTTATAAATTTTGACTTGATAAACAAGCGCTGTCTTGATATACAAATAGTGTCATGTCACAAATGAGTATAAAAGAGAAGAGAGGCGTCTCTAAGGCCTCTTTCACACTGTCCACTCCGTCGGCAGACTCCTTTTTCTCAGAGGAGGATCGATTCACCGAGCAGGCGCATGGCAGCTCCGTCTCCGCTCTGTGTGCGGAGACGGAGCTGTCAGGTCCTCGCTGTCCTCTATGGGGGAATCGGATGAGAACGGACCGCCTCTCTGTTCTCATCTGATCTGATCCGCCAGACGGATGGAAAATAGGGTTTCCATCCGTCCGGATTTGACGGACAGGATCGGATCGGATGTCAGCGGACATGTCTCTGCTGACATCTGCTGCCCCATAGAGATGCATGGGGCATCCATTCAGTTACGCCTAAAAAACTGACATGCGGATCTGAATGGTCCACATGTGTGAAAGGGGCCTTAGTGTAACAATATGGTTACATTTAATAAAGATACTACATTTAGAAACTCACATGGTTGATGATTAAAACGGCACATCTAAGTATGCAGGCATCCGGGGGAAAGCTGTCCACATAGACCGTCCTCCGCACCGCCATCAATGTCATCCCTTCCACACTGAGCTCAATGTGTGCTTCAAGCCTCTCTTTCAGATCGCTCTACTGCAGTGTATTCTTCCTGGCCACGACTACAGACTGCCGGCAGTGACAGGGCTGGACTGGGAATAAAATTCAGCCTTGGAAATAATTTCATACCAGCCCCATAGCATTATTATACCATAATGCCATTATTTTCTTGTTCATAAAAGGGAAAATCATGCATTTTAAAGCACATTTTAAGAGTGTATGAAACTGCGGACATGGTACAGGAGGTGGTCATAGGCTGTGTGGGCATGGTACAGGAGAACATGTCAGAGGCTGCGGACATGGTACAGAAGGACATGTCAGAGGCTGTGGGCGTGGTACAGGAGATGCAGGGGCTGCGGACATGGTGCAGGAGATGCAGGGGCTGCGGTCATGATGCAGGGGCTGCGGACAAGGCAGAAGATGCAGGGGTTGTGGGCATGGTGCAGGGGCTGCGGACATGGTAGGAGATGCAGGGGTTGTGGGCATGATGCAGGGGCTGCGGACATGGTAGGAGATGCAGGGGTTGTGGGCATGATGCAGGGGCTGCGGACATTGTACAGGAGATGCAGGGGCTGCGGACATTGTACAGGAGATGCAGGGGCTGCGGGCATGGTGCAGGAGGTTCAGGGGCTGCAAACATTGTGCAGAGGCTGCGGGCATGGTGCAGGAGGTGTATGTGTTAGTGATCGACCGATATAATTTTTTCGTTGCGGATACCGATATTTTGCCGATCGCATATCAGTATCGGCCGATATTTTCGAACATAGTTACATAGTTAGTGAGGTTGAAAAAAGACATCAGTCCATCCAGTTCAACCTATGATGTGTGTGTGTGTTTGCTTTTAACCATACATTGTATACCCCTGTATGTTGTGGTCTCTAAGGTGCCCATCTAATAGTTTTTTGAAACTATCAATGCTCCCTGCTGATACGACTGCTTGTGGAAGAGAATTCCACATCCTTACCGCTCTTACAGTGAAGAACCCCTTACGCACTTTAAGGTTAAACCACCTTTCCTCTAGTCTTAGTGAGTGGCCACGTGTCTTATTGTATCACCTTTCTCTGAATAGTTTGTTCCTTATGCTAGGGTCGCCAGTACAGTATTTGCACATTGATATCATATCCCCCCTCAATCGTCTCTTCTCCAGAGAGAATAGGTTCATTGCTTGTAGTCTTTCCTCATAGCTGATGTCCTCCATTCCCCTAATTATTTTTGTTGCCCTTCTCTGTTGCCCTCCAGTTCCAGCACATCCTTCCTGAGGACCGGTGCCCAGAACTGGACAGCATACTCCAGATGTGGCCGGACCAGAGTCTTGTAGAGCGGGAGAATAATCTCTTTATTTCTGGAGTGAATCCCCTTTTTTATACATACCTGTATTCTGTTGGCTTTGCTTGCAGCGGCTTGGCATTGCATGCCACTGCCAAGCCTGTTGTCTACCAGTACCCCCAAGTCTTTTTCCATCCTAGACTCACCCAGAGGTTCCCCCCTAGTGAGTAGCTTGCTTTCTGGTTTCTGGCCCCCAAGTGCATTACTTTACATTTTTCAACATTAATCCTCATCTGCCATGTAGTTGCCCACCCCGTTATTTTGTTCAGGTCCGCTTGTAAGGTTTCCACATCCTGCATAGAAGATATTGGCAAGCTTAGTTTAGTATCATCCGCAAATACTGAGATTGTACTAGATATCCCCTCCTCTAGATCATTTATGAATAAATTAAGCAGGATTGGTCCCAGGACAGAACCCTGGGGGACCCCACTTTCCACACCCGCCCAATCCGAGTACTCCCCATTAATCATCACCCTCTGAACTCTCCCCTGGAGCCAGTTCTCTATCCAGGTACTCACCTTATGGTCCATACCTACCTTCCTTAGTTTGTACAGTAAGCGTTTGTGGGGAACGGTGTCAAAGGCCTTTGCAAAGTCCAGATACACCACATCCACAGGCTTTCCTTTATCTAGGTGGCAGCTCACTTCATCGTAGAAGGTTAATAGATTGGTTTGGCAAGAACGATTTTTCATGAATCCATGTTGATTACTACTAATAATACAGTTTTCATTACTAAAGACTTGTATGTGGTCCCTTAACATCCCCTCCAAAATCTTGCAGACTACAGATGTTAGGCTGACCGGCCTATAGTTACCCAGGATACATCTCGGCCCCTTTTTAAATATTGGTACCACGTTGAGTTGGCTTTTTTCCAATCAGCTGGCACAATACCCGTCTGTAAACTATCCTTAAAGATCAAGAATAATGGTCTGGCAATCACCTGGCTGAGCTCTTTAAGAACCCTCGGGTGCAAGCCATCCGGTCCCGGTGATTTATTTATGTTAAGTTTCTCTAGTTTAGTTTTAAGTCTATCTTCAGTTAGCCATGGCGGCACTTCCTGAGGTGTGTTGTTTAGTTCGGCCTTACAAGCTAGGTTCGTGTAGCCCCCCGATTCTTTTGTGAAGACTGAAGAAAAGAAAATATTTAACACTTCCGCCTTTTTCTCTGTCCTCAGTGGCCATATTTCCTTTGTTGTCTTTTATGGGGCCAATGTCTTCTAATGTTAAAATTACCTAAAAAAAACTCACAAAATTCGACACAAATCTTGTAATAAACATGTTCATCTTTATTTATAAACATTTTTAACATTAACAGCCCATTCAGACTGGCACGATCCGACTTCGAGGGGCGAACTTTGAAGTCGCGGTGCCCAGCGTGCACCGCGACTTTGGCGCGACTTGCAGGGACTTCACATAATGGAAGTCTATGCAAGTCGCTCCCAGGTCGCCCCAAAGTAGTACAGGACCCTTTTTCTAAGTCGGAGCGACTTGTGTCGCTCCTATTAGAACGGGTCCTGTGCTAATCAATGGCGAGCGACCGAGCGCGACTTGTCAGGCTGACAAGTCGCGCTAGTCTGAATGGACTCTAAGTGCTCATTCTTCACACCTTAACTGCATAAAAACTGATATGAAAACTTAAATTGCAGGGACATTTGCTTTGCATTTCACATCATCTGGTTGTGCATTAATGCATAATAAAGTGCTGCAGTAGTGGACTCACACACTGCAATATGTTACTGCAGTGCAGTCAGTGCAAAACAGCTAGAAAAAAAAGCTAGGCAACAACAACCGCTACACAAAATACACATACACAGTGGATTGGATGGACTGGAGTCAGTGGAAAAGAACTGCCTCTGCAGTAAGGCACTGACTGCAACTAATGCAGTGCAGTGCAGTGCAGTGCAGTCAGTGCAAAACTGCTAGAAAAAAAGCTAGGCAACAACAACAGCTACACAATACACCACATACACAGTGGATTGGATGGACTTGAGTCGGTGAAGGAGGACTACATCTGCAGTAAGGCACTGACTGCAACTAGTGCAGTGCAGTGCAGTCAGTGCAAAACTGCTAGAAAAAAAGCTAGGCAACAACAACAGCTACACAATACACCACATACACAGTGGATTGGATGGACTTGAGTCAGTGAAGGAGGACTACATCTGCAGTAAGCCACTGACTGCAACTAATGCAGTGCAGTCAGTGCAAAACTGCTAGAGAAAAAGCTAGGCAACAACAACAGCTACACAATAAACCACATACACAGTGGATTGGATGGACTTGAGTCAGTGAAGGAGGACTATATCTGCAGTAAGGCACTGACTGCAACTAATGCAGTGCAGTCAGTGCAAAACTGCTAGAAAAATTACAAGGCAACAGCTACACGTCACAGTGGATTGGACTGGAGTCAGTGGAGGACTACCTCTCTCTGCAGTATGGCACACACTGCAACTACTGCAGTTAGTGCAATACTGCTAGAAAAAAATCAAGCCAACAGCTAGACAAATTGGATTGGAATCAGTGGACTACCTCTGCAGTAGGGTACTCACTGAAACGACAGCAGCCAGTGCAAAACTGCTAGAAAAACAGCTAGACATTGAATTTGGACTCTTAGCAGTAGGGCACTCACTTCAACTACAGCAGTCAGTGCAAACTGCTAGAAAAAAGCTAGGCAATAGCTAAACAGTGGATTGGATTGGAGTCACTCAGCGGACTACCTCTGCAGTTGGGCACTCACTGCAACTACAGCAGTCAGTGCAAAACTGCTAGAAAAAAGCTAGGCAACAGCTACACATTGGATTGGATGGACTCTTAGCAGTAGGGCACTCACTGCAACTACAGCAGTCAGTGCAGAACTGCTAGAAAAAAAGGTAGGCAGCAGCTAGACAGTGGGTTGTAGTGGAGTGGAGAGGAGTGGACACTACTCTTTTCAATACTCCCAGTTAAGTAGAACAATATTATAATGCAGAAAGCAGAACATTTCAGAATATCCATGGTCACCCTGTTAAAGGTCTTCTGTTTTGTTCAAACAATGCTGCAACTTCGTAAACATGCTCAGGAGGAGTGGAGGACAGAGGAGCAGAGAGAGAGAGGTATCATCTAGCATGGGAAGAGGATGACTTCTGTCAATTATGGCTTCTTTCAAATAGAGATGAAGTTCATCATCAAGGCTCATCGTTGCAGATTCACAAGAAATTGAATCCTCCCCATGAGGCTCCAATAAAATACTGAAAATGTCCTGATCAATTCGATGACGATGAAGCAGATTCTCTTCTGTTCGTTGACGTATTTTTGGACATTTGTCTGTTTTTTCAGCATGCTGCTCTTCATAAAAGTGGTGTTCTGGACTTGTCTTTTTGGCAGGAACCACCTGCACCTCAGTATCTTCTGTCAGCCATTGTTTTGCCTAAAGCCCCGTACACACGCACCGATTGTCGGCCGTAAATATTCGGCCGCCGACCGATCGGCCGATTGTAGGCTTGTTAGTATGATGCTTCCGACAGCCGACAGCGCATTTTCAGCCGAACAGAATCTGGTGTGCAGACTTTAAAATATTTGTTGGCCGTCACCAGAACGGCCGATTGTTCGCCAGTCAGTACAGAATTCGGCCGACAAACAGCAGATGAGCAAGACTGGGCATGCTCAGAGAAGAAAAAACACACGGAAAGTTGACCATCACATGACATCACTTCTGCAGTCGGCTGTTGTTGGCCGACAAAATTCATGTGCAGTCTTTTGCAGTTTTCAGCCGACAGGACAGCACCGGACAAAAGACGGCCGATCGTTCGGCCGACATTCGGGACGTGTGTACGGGGCTTTAGCCAATACATCATCAGAAGAGAAAGCATGGTTCTTGTATTGAGGATTCAAAAGACTTGCAAGCACAACATTTTTAATCTCTTCATGCTTCTCAAAACATATATCAATCAAAGCTCTTTGGCTTGACAGACCATCATTTGAAAGTTGGAGGCTGTTGTGTGCCATGATGACACAGAGGTCTGACGTATCAGCAAGCCTCATTCCTTTAGGCAAGTTTGCTCCACTGTCTCGAAGTTGCGCAAGGATCACTCGGTCTTTGTTGATTCCCCATTCTTCAAGCATGCCTAGAAACCTTTCTCTACTGTACTCAGCTGTGTGGGATACTTGCATCACTTTTGTATTTGACACCAATTGCCTTTTTGTCCATCCGCTGTCAATGAAGTGGCATGTAAGAATGAGTAGTGACTCGGACTCTGTTTGTGACCAGCTTCAGTGTGTAGCTTAGCTCAAGCATGGACATCAACCGCTTAAATCCTGAGGCAGACACCATTGTAAATGGCTGGTTATCAGTGACAATCATCTCTGTGATTACTCTGTCCAGCAGTTGGGATCTTCCATCTGAATGTAGACAGTGACATCTGTTTTTTTTTTTTTTTTCACAAACGTATCTGTTATTATTGCCTGGGATAGTGGAGGAGGTATTAAATCAAAATCACATTGATATTCATTTTGTTTTTTTCTGCGCTGTATGATACAATTTAATAAGATGAACTCTTAGATGGGCCCAAAGATTTGACATATTTTTGTTTTTTGCAGTTACTGATCCCATGCTTATGTTGTTTGTACATGTTTTGCACACTGCTGCTTTTCCTGGAGATGGTTGAGACGAGAAATAGTCCCAGACCACACTTTTACTCTTACTCTCCTCATCCATCTCAATTTCAACTTGAAGGACACAAAAAAGATTAAAGAAATGGCTTGCTGAAGCTGAAGTTGCTGCTGATGCTGGCACTGGCACCCTGTTGTGGGTTGGTGGGTGACGCCTGGCAGTGTGGCTGGATTGGTGTCACCCTGTTGTGGGAGGCTGGCTTGCAGGAACACTGTGTTGGCTGGCTTGGTGTCACCCTGTTATGGGTGGCTGGCTGGCTTGGTGACTGGTGTCACCTTGTTATTGGTGGCTGGCTTTCAGGAACAGTCTGTGGTGGCTTGTTGGATGGCTTGGTGTCACCCTGTTATGGGTGGCTGGCTTGCAGGAACACTGTGGTGGCTGGCTGGATTGGTGTTACCCTGTTATGGGTGGCTGGCTTGCTGGAACACTGTGGTGGGTGGCTGGCTTGCAGGAACACTGTGGTGGGTGGCTGGCTTGCAGGAACACTGTGGTGGGTGGCTGACTTGCAGGAACACTGTGGTGGGTGGCTGGCTGGCTTGCAGGAACACTGTGGTGGGTGGCTGGCTGGCTGGCTGGCTGGCTTGCTTGCAGGAACACTGTGGTGGGTGGCTGGCTGGCTTGCAGGAACACTGTGGTGGGTGGCTGGCTTGCAGGAACAATGTGGTGGGTGGCTGGCTTGCAGGAACAATGTGGTGGGTGGCTGGCTTGCAGGAACACTGTGGTGGGTGGCTGGCTTGCAGGAACACTGTGGTGGCTGGCTGGCTTGCAGGAACACTGTGGTGGCTGGCTGGCTTGCAGGAACACTGTGGTGGCTGGCTGGCTTGCAGGAACACTGTGGTGGCTGGCTGGCTTGCAGGAACACTGTGGTGGCTGGCTGGCTTGCAGGAACACTGTGGTGGCTGGCTGGCTTGCAGGAACACTGGTGGCTGGCTGCCTTGCAGGAACACTGTGGTGGCTGGCTTGCAGGAACACTGTGGTGGCTGGCTGGCTTGCAGGAACACTGTGGTGGCTGGCTGGCTTGCAGGAACACTGTGGAGGCTTTGTGAGGCGTAGGAGGCGGTCTTAAGTGCAGTGCACGCGGTGAAATGGCGTCCCGTACGGGTCACTCAGGTGTGGGAGGCGGTGTTAGAAGGCATAACGTGTGCGCGCAACATACGGAACGACGCCAAGAAAATATCGGCAAATCAAAGTCCGATTCCAATATATCGGGGAAAGTGTCATATCGGCCCCCGATATATCGGTGTTGCCGATAATCGGTCGATCTCTAGTATGTTTTTGGCATCCCACCTGGGCCTGGACAGGGGGCGGTTAAACAGTGATGTACTTACTAGAGATGAGCTCAGGTGTGTTCAGGATCCTAGACCCAACCCTCCAGCCCGATCCCACCAAGAAACTGACACAGCATACCACTAATCACAGGCAATGAGGCATTTCCCAGTCGGTAGCTTCACAGACTGGGAAATATCTCAGTGCCTGTGATTAGCGGTGTGCAGTGTCGGCTTCCTGGCGGGATCAGGCAGGTGGTTTGAAACTAGGGTCCCAAACGTGCCTAAGCCCATCTCTAGTACTTGCCTATGTCTATCCTAGTATTACTTCACTTTCAGCCCTTTTTCTTCATGGTCTCTGTGCAGACTGTGCCCTGTACACCTAGTTTCAAAACATTGTACTGTGCATTCATAAGATGAAGCACGTGACATCATGTTCTTCATCTCATGCATCAATACACTCATCTGTTCTGTTTTTTTTTTTTTTTTTAATCTTCCCCTGGAATCTCGGGTTCTTACCCCTTCTTTTTTTTTTTTTTTTTTTAAACATTATGTGCTTTTCTTGGGAATGCACAGTATGACAATGCTCCAAAATCTTGCAGCCTGGGTACTAGATCTCCCTATCAGCACTGGTGAAGTTGCCTTCCCAAGCCAAAGTGGAAATTTGTAATTGTTTTTCTTCAATCTACAGCGCTGAGATACTTTTTTTTTTTTTTTCACAAATTCAGTTGTATTCTGGTCGATCAGATTGAGATTACATGGTGGAGACAGAGAGGCAATCGATAAATTATTATAATTTTGAATATCGAAATCCAAATCCTTGTGTGTGGTATATCAATTAAATGGGTTGTCAAGTATAGACCTATTTTATATAGATATATATATATATATATATATATATATATACTTATATTATTTTATTTTTTTCCCTATTGGGAAAAATTGTACAGTAAAGAAATTGATCATTTATTGAAATATGTATAGTCACCAATACACAAGAAGGAGTGCTTTGTAGTTATCACCAACAATAGAAATAGGCAGAACCACACACAGTGGGGTAGATTTACTAAAGGCAAATAGACTGTGCACTCTGCAAGGGCAGTTGCACTCATTTTCCCTAGAGCTTAGTAAATGTGGTAAACCTCTGGTGATTTTCCATCATCCGATCATATGCAAGCAAAAATGCTGTTTATTTTTATTTTTTTAGTTTTCCCTGCTCCTGATTGGGTATTCCTTACACATGCTAAGGAAAATTAGTGCAACTGCACAGTCTATTTGCCTTTAGTAAATCCACCCCAATCGCTTGGAAAGCTAATAACATTGTTTTGAGTTTAACTACTTGCCGACTGCGCACAGTATATTTACTGCGGCAGTCGGCCCCGGCCAGGCAGAGTGACGTAGATCTACGTCACTCGCCTGTCACTCCTTCTAGAGCCAATAGCGGGCTCGTTCACGGAGGAGTGCGGGAGTGTGACTGGCGGACCCGATGTCCGCCGGTCACACTACGATCGCCGGTACAGCGGGAGAAAGACAGAGCGGCTTATGTAAACAAGCCGCCTGTCAGTTCTCCCTGTGTAAATATGAAGATCAGACGGTTCTACTATGTAGAACTGTTGATCTTTTTTTTTTACAACAATAGCAATGTCCCACTACAGTTAGAAGCACGCCCCTAGGACACACTTAACCCCTCCCTGTCCAATACAGTTAACCCCTTCCCTGCCAGTGTCATTTTTGCAGTAACAGTGCATATATATAGCACTGATTACTGCAGTAATGTCACTGGTACCCCCAAAAGTGTCAAAAATGTCAGTCAAGGGTCCGATCTGTCCGCCGCAATGTCACAGTACTGCAAAAAAAATCGCAGATCGCCGCCATTACTCGTTAAAAAAAAAAACACCAAAAATGACAAAAATCTTTCCCTTTGTTAGTAAACGCGATAACTTTTGCGCAAACCAATCAAAATACGCTTTTTGCGATTTTTTTTTTTTTTTTTTTTTTTTTTACCAAACATAGGTAGCGTAAAACAAATTGGCCGAAAATGTTAAAAAATTTTGATTTTTACATTTTTTTTTTGGTGAATTTCATATAAAAAAAAGGGAAAAATATTGTTATTTTTGCAAAAATTACGCTCTTTTTTTGTTTATAGCGCGTGATCAAAAAATCACACAGGTGATCAAATACCACCAAAAGAAAGCTCTGTTTGTGGGAAAAAAAGGACGTGAAATTCGTTTAGGTACAGCGTCGCACTACCGCGTAATTGTCCGTTAAAGTCACGCAGTAAAAAAATCGCAAAAAACCCCCTGGTCTTTTAGCAGGAAAATCCTCCGGTGGTAAAGTGGTTAAAGTGATTGTAAAGTCTTGTGGTTTTTTTTTTTTTTATAACCGACTTGTTATACTTACCTGCTCTGTGCAGTTGGTTTTGCACAGAGTGGCCCAGATCCTCCTCTTCTCTGGTCCCTCTTCTGTGCTCCTGGCCCCTACCTCCTGTTAAATGCCCCCACAGCAAGCATGCTGAGGAAGCACCCGAGCCAAGTCACAGCTTTGTGTATATATTCAGATACAGAGCCGCAACCTGGCCCCACCCCCTCTCTCTCCTGATTAGCTTGCTGACTGACTTTGACAGCAGCGGGAGCCAATCGCACCATGCTGCTGTCTCAGTCAATGAGGAGGGGAGTCACGGGCAGCTGAGAAGCTCCTGCAACATTGCTGGATAAAGATGGGCTCAGGTAAGTATTAAGGGGGCTGAGGGGGGCTGCTGCACACAGGTTTTTTTTTATCTTAATGCATAGAATGCATTAAGATTAAAATATCTTCTGCCTTTGCTGCACAGCACTTAAAAGGGATTGTAAAGTTTGGAAGGGTGGCCAGGATATTTGAAGTCCTTCCATTTTGGACTTTGGGCTGGATAGTGTTCTGAGTAATTTCTTCCCTGTTGATCTGGCTATTATTTGAAGTGTGGGTTGGTCATCATTTGAAAGGAAATCCTGTACTGTCTCAGGCATTACCCATATAGGAGTGGCGCCTTTGGTCCTGATGAGGGAGGCACTCCTTGGAGTTTCCCTGAGGGGTTTGCCAGGTGACTTTTCAGCACAGCAATCATGTTAACCAAATGTTTACCATGATCACTTGGGTCTCTTACAAATTCTCATTCCCCTGACGAAGAATTATAATCAAATCGAAATGTGTTGGAAACAAGGATAATTCTACCCTACATGCTCTGATCATTATCCTGGCCTGATATATTGTTGGGAATTTTTTATGTATATTTTCTTTTACCCCTGATTTCCGGTAGGTGGATGGTGCACATTTCAGATTCACACCCAACCAGAGGATCCAGCATTGTCTCGCTGAGATCCGGGGCTCATGCTCTGCCACCACTTGGTCCCGCGCCGCAATGTTATCTCTGATGTCATTGAATTTTCCGAGTTCAGATGACGCACCACTAGGCCTACCCCCCCCCCCCCTCCTTCTGTCTCAATTGCACAGTAAGGCTTCCTGGAATATATGACGTTCATATCCCAGGAGGCACAGTACATGTAAATTGCCTAGGTGAATGATGTGTATAGGGGGCGGGTCTAAACTCGTTGCAAAATCGCACCGGGTTTCAGGTGCCATTGAAAATAATAGCACCTGAACCTGCATTTTGAAAATGCGGGCAGAATTACATAGATTCTGTCGCTATCCCAAAATGCCCAGGTGTGAATGGAGTCTAAGGCTGGGTTCACACCAGCTGCGGCCACGGCTCACAGCGGCGGGTCCGGTTCGTTACTGTTCTCCATTTTCAGGTGCAAATCCAGTCTGAAATTTTGCCTGAATTTGCACCTGAAACGGACCAGTGTGCACCAGCCTTAGGGATGTTGGCATTCCAAATGGATTTGTGACCACTTTGTTATTGTTCTGGAATATTTGGAGTTCATTTTTTTTTTTTTTTTTTTTTTTTTTAATGAAAAATGAAAAGAGCACTTAGCCTTTATGCACCCTAAAAAAAAAAAAATCATTCATTGGTTAAAAATAGTGGTGTGCAAAACGCTATTACTAGTTATATTTGAAATGGATGTAAATCCTCAGAATAGCTCTAGAGCCTCCCAAGATTTACATTGGCCTAAGGTGAGCTGAGAGCCTTATTTCATAATTTCCACAAGTTTGCAGCAGGTGGGGGCAAAGACAATTATAGATTACTTTTTATATATTATTATAGTTGGAAATGTTTGGAGATGATCTGGTCCCTGAGCAACATTATAGAAATGTCCGGACTTGTAGACCTGGAATTGTGAATTCCTGTGCAAGATGTTTATCTGAAATCATAAAGTAGACCCGTCACTCGCTCTGTGCAGACTCGCCTCCGGTGCTGCTCCGCAGATATCTGAAGATGAGCAAATTAATTTGTGAATTGCCAGATCACCAGCTACTGGATGTGTCTCCCCATATTTTGTGTTAGCCCAGGTGTGATCCTGCACTTACAGAACATTTTTAAAAAAGTGAATTGTTTTTTTTTTTTTTTTCTGTCCTCCAAAAAAAAAAAAAAAAATTTGCTACAGGCAACTCCTCCACTTTATATTGTCACAACATGCCTAGAAAAGCATCCAGCCTTGGCCTTGTTTACACATGCAGCCAAGGGGCATAAAAACAGGTGCTTGATCCATATTTTTACCACTGGCGAACTGCAAGTTAAAATGGCAAGGTGCCTGTTGGTACACCTTGACCTCCAGCAGTGCGCTGACAGGGCTTCCATCTTCCCCCAGTCTTCATTGTTCATGGGCCCCAGCTGGCTGTACAAGTGGACGAAGCCACCATGATATCACCCCAAGCATGGGTATGCCGGACCTTCAGAGCGCTTGTGCTGGTGATGTCACCAGCTGCATCCAGTTTGAATATCTCTTAAACAGTGCATGTATAGGAGATATTAATTTTAATTACAGGTAAGCCTTATTATAGTATAAGTAAATTTAGTATTAAATTATTAATCAATTATACATTTCGTATTTGCAAAATGTGGGTGTGGAAAGTGGGGTCCCCCAGGGTTCGGTCCTGGGACCAATCCTGTTTAATTTATTCATAAATGATCTAGAGGAGGGGATATCTAGTACAATCTCGGTATTTGCAGATGATACTAAACTAGGCATGCCAATATCTTCTATGCAGGATGTGGAAACCTTACAAGCGGACCTGAACAAAATAACGGGGTGGGCAACTACATGGCAGATGAGGTTTCATGTTGAAAAATGTAAAGTAATGCACTTGGGGGCCAAAAAACAGAAAGCAAGCTACTCACTAGGGGGGGAACCTCTGGGTGAGTCTAAGATGGAAAAAGACTTGGGGGTACTGGTAGACAACAGGCTTGGCAGTGGCATGCAATGCCAAGCTGCTGCAAGTAAAGCCCACAGAATACTGGGATGTATAAAAAAGGGGACTCACTCCAGAAATAAAGAGATTATTCTCCCTCTCTACAAGACTCTGGTCCGGCCACATCTGGAGTATGCTGTCCAGTTCTGGGCACCGGTCCTCAGGAAGGATGTGCTGGAATTGGAAAGAGTCCAGAGAAGGGCAACAAAAATAATTAGGGGAATGGAGGACATCAGCTATGAGGAAAGGCTACAAGCACTGAACCTATTCTCTCTGGAGAAGAGAAGATTGAGGGGGGATATGATATCAATGTACAAATACTGTACTGGCGACCCTGGCATAAGGAACAAACTATTCAGAGTAAGGGAATACAATAAGACGCGTGGCCACTCACTAAAACTAGAGGAAAGGCGGTTTAACCTTAAAATGCGTAAGGGGTTCTTCACTGTAAGAGCGGTAAGGATGTGGAATTCTCTTCCACAAGCAGTCGTATCAGCAGGGAGCATTGATAGTTTCAAAAAACTGTTAGATGGTCACCTTAGAGACCACAACATACAGGGGTATACAATGTACGGTTAAAAGCAAACACACACTCACATCATAGGTTGAACTGGATGGACTGATGTCTTTTTTCAACCTCACTAACTATGTAACTATAAGTTTTAATTTTATTTGCTAATAAATTATAAATGTCTATTATACAATGTAAATTTTACTGTATAAGCTTACGGTGGTTTGTATTGGTTCACGGCACGGCTCATATATATTATTTATTTTATTTTCTTTATATATGCATTTATTAAGAATAACAGTGTTTATACACTAGTTACATTCTGCCTTCGGATCACATCGACTTAATTTTCATATTATTATGGTATGGATGATGGTTTTTATCCTCCTTTTTTTTTTTTATCCTTTTTATTAGCTCGCTGTTTGACCGCTAACATTCCCCGTTGCCAGGTAACCACTGTATACAAATACAGGAACACAGGAAGTGATGCGACGCTGCAGAAGACGTCTGGCGAAACGCGTACAGCGCCGTCACATCACTTCCGGTTCCGGCATATTGGTGGAACGCATTGCGTTCCGGGACGCCGTTTACATGCTTGTATTCCCTGTTTCATTGTGAGTACCCATTTTATTGTTTGTTTTCCTGAATAAACCTTACGGTATTACACTATTTGGCCTTTTCTTTTGCCATGTATGATCCCACAGTTGAGTTGCTTAAATTTTGCCCACGGACATCGTACTTAACGTTGTTCCTATTGGAGAGAACCTTTATATCCTGCTTCTCCTTTGGTGACATCCGGGACCCCCAGGGACGGCCTCCAACATCCCCCTGATCTAGAAGGAAGTTAGGAGCCAAGAGAAGGAATTCCATTCACATCCTAATACCCGCTCTATACCCCTGTGTGGGGTGGGTATATCTGGTTAGTAGGCTAATTACTAGTGGGATTTCCCTTTACCTCACCAGTTACCCACCACGGGGTCACCTTGAATTTCATCCACTCACTAATCTTCTCTGGATTTGGACTATTTCTTAGGACTATTTCCTATTACCATTTGTTTGGCTACCTGGATTATCTATTTAGCCAGTCACTAAACTATTTATTGCTTTTTTGCACAATTTTGCACTTATTACACTTTATTTCACTGTCTTTATTCGTGATCGTACTATTTTTTATCACCAATACTGGCTATTAGGATTACCGTTTTTTTAGCCAGTCACTATTTTGTTTATTGTTTTATCATCAATTATATTTCTTGCACTTTATTGCACTTATATCTTATACTTTTTTGCTGCTATTATATCCATATACCTATATTTTTGTTCACTAATACAGCACCTTCTAGTCACTTGTCACTTTAAATTGATTTTGTATTGGTTTATTTATATATTTGGATTTAATCACATGATTGCACTCAATATTTATTATTGAGATTTATTATCACTATTGGTTTACATGTTGGTTTTAATATCATTTTTTGTATTCGTATGCTATTTTTATGATATTAACTATATTTATTAATGCACAGACATCCATATTTGCATTCACATATATTTATTGATACTTACACATTGTAATATCCAATACAGGCAGCGCCAATTACCCACTCACTAACCATTCTGCTTATACAATCCTTGGATTGTAGTTCAGGGTAGGCTGCAGCCTAATTACCCTTTCTTCATCCGTTAAGATATCCACAGCGCCGAACTTATTCCCTTTCAAGCCTTATTATAGGCTTACCTGTAGGTACAAATTGAGAAGCGGACTTTAATATTGTTTTAAAGCTCCACCTTTCTGCTATATTTAGAACTTTTGGGGAGGGGGGAGCGGGTATCTAGTTTTTACAGGTAGCCACTCCCATTTTCACTCAGATTGCCTCGAGCTCAGTGAGGTTGGATGGAGAGCGTTTGTGAACAGCAGTTTTCAGTTCTTTCCACAGATTCTCGATTGGATTCAGGTCTGGACTTTGACTTGGCCATTCTAACACCTGGATATGTTTATTTGTGAACCATTCCATTGTAGATTTTGCTTTATGTTTTGGATCATTGTCTTGTTGGAAGACAAATCTCCTTCCCAGTCTCAGGTCTTTTGCAGACTCCATCAGGTTTTCTTCCAGAATGGTCCTGTATTTGGCTCCATCCATCTTCCCATCGATTTTAACCATCTTCCCTGTCCCTGCTGAAGAAAAGCAGGCCCAAACCATGATGCTGCCACCACCATGTTTGACAGTGGGGATGGTGTGTTCAGGGTGATGAGCTGTGTTGCTTTTATGCCAAACATAACATTTTGCATTGTTGCCAAAAAGTTAGATTTTGGTTTCATCTGACCAGAGCACCTTCTTCCACATGTTTGGTGTGTCTCCAAAGGTGGCTTGTGGCAAACTTTAAACTACACTTTTTATGGATATCTTTAAGATATGGTTTTCTTCTTGCCACTCTTCCATAAAGGCCAGATTTGTGCAGTATACGACTGATTGTTGTCCTATGGACAGAGTCTCCCACCTCAGCTGTAGATCTCTGCAGTTCATCCAGAGTGATCATGGGCCTCTTGGCTGCATCTCTGATCAGTCTTCTCCTTGTATGAGCTGAAAGTTTAGAGGGACGGCCAGGTCTTCGTAGATTTGCAGTGGTCTGATACTCCTTCCATTTCAATATTATCACTTGCACAGTGATCCTGGGGATGTTTAAAGCTTGGGAAATCATTTGTATCCCAACCCGACTTTAAACTTCTCCACAGCAGTATCTTGGACCTGCCTGGTGTGTTCCTTGTTCTTCATGATGCTCTCTGCGCTTTAAACTGACCTCTGAGACTATAACAGTGCAGGTGCATTTATACGGAGACAGGTGGATTCTATTTATCATCATTAGTCATTTAGGTCAACATTGGATCATTCAGAGATCCTCACTGAACTTCTGGAGAGAGTTTGCTGCACTGAAAGTAAAGGGGCTGAATAATTTTGCACGCCCAATTTTTCAGTTTTTTATTTAACAAAGTTTGAAATATCCAATAAATTTCGTTCCACTTCATGATTGTGTCCCACTTGTTGATTCTTCACAAAAAATTACAGTTTTATATCTTTATCTTTGAAGCCTTAAATGTGGCAAAAGGTCTCAAAGTTCAAGGGGGCCAAATACTTTCGCAAGGCACTGTATATAGTGTGTGTGTAGAGTTTATTTCTGTGGAAATAGAGTTAAAGAGGGATTCATTTGCTAGAATATTATGTGTTGGATTATATATGTATCAAGAAGTAGACAAGTTCATAATTATGCATTGAGGCCCAAACACTTCTTTCCTCCTCCTTCTTTTTTTTTTTTTTTTTTCAATTTTTTTTTTTTTTTTTTATCCACACCGAGGCAGACAGAAAAAGATCTATGTGGTATGGCTGGGAAATCTCACCACTGGGGATCTCAAAAGATTTAATAAGTAAACAATTGACTCAGCCCACCAGACTCCACTTATAACTGATATATCACTTGTGTGTAATGAAAATTCCAGGGGAGGTTTCGCTTCTAAAAACCAGTTCATCCTTTTTCATTTTCAAAAGCGGCCCTAAAAAAATGATCTTCGAAATTCAAAGTTGGCGGCTATAAGCTTGATATAGACGTTTTCCATTGCGCGTCATAAATCAGCAGCGTCGCTCTTCTGCCATTTGCAGGGGCAGCTCATAGCGCAGTATTTAGAGCGATCCCGTTTTTATCATCTGGCACAATTTTTTTGGTATTCTGCTTTGTCCTCACGTTCCCAGGCGGAGGTCGTATTTTGTTGGTGACTGAAATGCGGCTCAGAGGTTTTTTTTTTTTTTTTTTTCCCTGTATTTAAGATAATACTGAGCAGCCATTACTCTTTACCCCCCCCTGCTCCACCTGACACACATGTAATGAAGGTGTCTGGGTGATTTAAGCGTCTTCCCAAATCCCAAACGACCTCATCGCATACTGTGCCTTGTTGTGTTTGTGCTGGTGTGGGCTCAGGTAAATAGATAAGGAAAAGCCATTACTAAGCTCGTTTGGTCCGGGTCATTACCCACAATGCTCACTGCTGGTATTTGATCATGTTCGCTCTATTAAAGTGTCATTATGTTGCATTCAGCACTCGGTGATGTGTGAGCGGTAAATTAGGACTCTTGGCAGCCTGATAGAAACTTCTCATGTCAACACTTCCAGCACTATGCTCCTTTCCACCCGTTCCTTGCCAGGCCCTACCGTACATCACAACGCTTTCACACATCGCTCTTTTCACCCGTTCCTTGCCAGGCCCTACCGTACACCCACGGCGCTTTCACACATTGCGTGTTTCACCTGTTCCTTGCCAGGCCCTGCCGTATGCCCATAACACTTTCACACATTACTGTTTTTCACCCATTCCTTACCAGGCCCCACTACTCTTTTACACATCACTCCTTTCAGCTGTTCCCTGCCAGGCTCTGCCGTACACCCACTATGCTTTCACAAATCACTCTTTTCACCCGTTCCTTACCAGGCCTTGCCATACACCCACTACTCTTTTACATATCACTCCTTTCACCTGTTCCTTGCCAGGCTCCGCCGTACACCCACTACACTTTCACACATTACTCTTTTCATCCGTTCTTTACCAGCCCTTGCCATATGCCCATAATGCATTCACGCATCATTCTTTTTCATCTGTTCCTTACCAGGTCTGCCATACACCTACTACACTTTTACATATCACTACTTTTACCCCATCCTTACCAGGCCCATCTGTATGCCCATCACGCTTTCACACATCGCTCTTTTCACCATTCCTTGCCAGGCCCCATTGTACACCCACTACACTTTCACACATCACTCTTTTCAGTCGTCCTTTACCAGGCCCTGCCATATGCTCATAATGCATTCACACATCACTCTTTTTCATCTGTTCCTTACCAGGCCTGCCATACACCTACTACACTTTTACACATCACTACTTTTACCCCATCATTGCCAGTCCCATCTGTATGCTCATAACGCTTTCACACATCGCTCTTTTCACCCGTTCCCTGCCAGACTCCGCCATACACCCACTACACTTTTACACATCACTCCTTTTACCCGTTCCTTGCTAGGTACCGCTATACACCCACTATGCTTTTACACATCACTCCTTTCACCTGTTCCTTACTAGGGCCATCCGTATGTCCATAACACTTTCACACATAGCTCCTCGCCAGGCCCTTATCCTTCATTTGCTACTCTTTATGCATCGCTCCTTTCACCTTTTCCTCGCCAGGCCCTTACTGTACACCCGCTATGTTTTCACACATCATTCCTGTAGCACTGCCCCTTTGAGGACTGCTGGATTGTTCACTTTGGGATCCCCCTGAGTTACCGATAGCAACTGCAGCATGCACAATTTAACTCTTTACTCTTTGGCTCAGTCAATGAACAGTCTAAGGGATGTAGTTGTTTTTGTGGTTTTATTTAAATTAGGGATGGGAGAAGGGAAGAGTGGGATACTCCAATTTGAACTATTCACAGTAGATGAGGACTCCTGCCTGAAGATGCAGCCAGGCTGCAGATTCACCTTGCCACTAGATGAATCTAGGATTAAGTCTCTATGTAGATGACTTGTTAGGGTGAATTCTCTTCGGGATACACACATAGTACCCCCTTTCATGACGCCTGCTGACACCCGTCCTCTGACTATCCTATACCGGGTTGGCCCCCCTCAGGTCAGGCCCCTAGACCTGATCCCCTGTACTCACAATACTGTTTTTCAATGGTCTCCAGAGTCTCTACCCCTTCAGTCAGCTCTCAGGGACCTCTGGGTTCAGTTCCTTCCTTCTGGTCCCCATGCCGACCGTCTGTGACCACGTGTGCCACTGCTACAAAGGAGGAGGCAGCCGCCACCCTCCCTCCCGGATTCTGCTCACCAGCCCAAGACTTCGCCGCACATGCGCTCCTGGCTTTTATACCACACCCCACAATGCACTGAGACAGACAGTCTGTGCCAATCACTGGGACTGTATCAAAGCCTTTGTACTCATTGGTCAGATTACCTCCACTGTCCAATATGCCTCCCTATTGGACCAATGTGAAACACTCCCCAGACCAGACAAATCGCACACTGAGCACCATGAGCAGACCTAACTCACAGATCCTGCTCTCTGGTAGGCAGAAAGCAATATAGATTTGTTTACTGCTCCTCTGAAAGGCAGACAGAGTCCCACTGTGAGCCTGCTACACTTTCACCTGTTCCCTGCCAGGCCCTACTGCATACGCTCTATACTCTCACGCATCGTCCTTTTTACCCATTCCTTATCAAACCCAAACCATACACCCCCTACCATTTCACGCATCGCCCTTTTCATCTGTACCTTCCCTACCCTTCCTACATCACTTTTTTTCACCTGTCCCTTGCCAGGCCCTGCCGTACTGCTTTTACACATCATTCCCTTCACCTGTCACTCCTTTTACCCATTCCTCACCAGGCCCCACCGTACCCAAACTAGTCTTTCACACGTTGCTCCTTTCACCTGTTTCTCACCAGGCCCTGCCGTACCCTCACTACATTTTCACACTTTGCTCCTTTCACCCATTCCTCACCAGGCCCTGCCGTACCCTCACTAGTCTTTTGCATGTTACTTTCACCTGTTCCTAGCCAGGTCCTGCTGTATGCTCAGTCTTCTTTCACACATCGTTCTTTTACCTGCTCCTTACCAGGTTCTGCCATACACATGCTATTCATTTCACATTCACAGTACGATGGTGCAATTATTTTTATGTAACAGTGAATGCCAGAACAGGCCAAATTAACAACAAGTTAATTAAAGCCGAGGTTTATATATTTTATCCCCTCCGATTCCTCTCTCCCTCCTCCTCCTCTTCCTCAACATGTTAATAAAACTTTAAAATAAAACCTTTCTGTTTTTTTTACATACTTTATTTTAGACCTAGTGCTGTGATCTCTTGGTCTATGTGCTTCTCTAGGTGATGCAGGCAAATAATGGCCGGTGGGAGGAGCTGGCAGGGTGCTGTACATACTTTCCTAAAAAAACATCCACAGCACGCTGTCTCAGTACTCCTCTCCAGAGCTCTCATCCTTGATATAAAGGATGACTTGATGCAAACTGCCTTGATAGGTCGATGTCAGTCTGAAGGAGTGGGCGTTCCTAGGCAGGCAAACTTTTGTGAAGAACACACAATGTACACCTGCATATGATGCTGAGACTCTATGATAGAAATCCAATGAATTAAGTTGGTGAGCCAGGTACAGTCAGACTGAAGAGGAAATAGCTAGAAATGCTGAACATCCTCCAGTCAGGAAATAGGGTGGGCTCTCTCTGGCTTGATGCAGCTTCTAACTCACTTAGATATGCTGCACACTGTGAGCTTCTCACAAAGTAAGCAATTTCAGTGCAGGAGAGGAACCTGTACAACCGTGCAAAACTGAATACTTGTAAGCCAAGTATTACTAAGCTCAACCTCCCCAGGTATCTGACTTGAAGCGTTTGTTTAACCCCCCCCCCCCCCTTCAAAAAAAAGATCCTGTTCCCTTAAAGCATGTTATACAACACAGCACAGCACAGTGCTTTTCCTGTGTAATTTGGCCCCCTGTATCACCCCAAAAACCTTGCTGATCTTGCCAGTTTTTACCCTCCACTCTGTAAACAGGCCACGGTATATGGCTGTTGAGCACTGACACCGTGGTCAGTTTACTTGCCTATACCATCCGCAGCTCTCCTGTGTTCCTCTATGCTCTTCTTCCCCCTTCCCTCCCTGCCTGTCTGCTCCTGTGTCAGTGCCCGCCCCCTCCCGTCGTGCTGCTAAAATAACCTTTCTGATCCTCTATAATCCTCTCTGTACCCTGATTACAACGGCTCCTGTCTGTTTTTTAGAAAAAAAAAAAAAATGCCACCTTAACCACATTTCAGAGCGGCTCCCGGCGATCACGTGACTGGCTGTCTCTCTCTCTCCTCTCCTCCTCTTGCCCTCCTGACGTCATCAAGGGAATCTTGGCCCCGCCCCCTGCATCTGTCAGACAGAGAGAGGAGAGAGCTGGCCGGTCACCTGATTGCAGGGAGACGCTCCGAAATACGAAAGGCGGCATTTTTTTTTTGTTTTTTTTATAAATCACAGAGACAGGAGAACTTGTAATCAGGATACAGAGAGGATTATAGAAAGTTGTCAAAGTGGGTTAACAACCACTCTAAGGGGGTAAAATCCACATGTCCTGAACAATAGGGCAGCCCTTAATATGGTCAGAAGCTAAAAGTCTCAGTCCCTGTTTCACCCCTCCCACTGGCCCAGTAGTATGCCTAACGTTAGCTAACATTGGGACCCTAGATGATGTTTAAGTGTTCTTAACAATGGGTTATTGTAATCCCAAAGGTTAGTGGTGCACCGAAATAAAAATTCTGGACCAAAACCGGGCTGCACTTGGCAGAAAACTGAAATTGGCAGTTTTTTATTTATTTTTTTTAATTTGATGTTGCTGGTATTTTTGCATTGAAGTCAATAGGACAAGAATTTGCATTAAAGGCAATGGGATGCAACGTGCCATTTACGGCATTTTTTTTTTTCTATCGGCAAAATGACGATTACCCTATTTTCAGCGACCAATATATCCGTGCACCCCT
This sequence comes from Pelophylax lessonae, assembly GCF_965119305.1. NCBI lineage: Eukaryota > Metazoa > Chordata > Amphibia > Anura > Ranidae > Pelophylax > Pelophylax lessonae. The sequence continues at coordinate 181,214,985 of NC_138780.1, read as the reverse complement.
ACCAACGGTAATGGGGGAGGGGGGAATCCCAAAAATTAATCCCTAATTAGGGTGTGTAACGCTCCTGCGTTTTTGTTATAGGCTGGATTTGCAGCTGCAAAATCTCCACTCAGTAGTCATGTAGAGATGTGTTGAATACCAGATCCAACTCTCCAGGACTCATCACCGTGGGCCTGTCAGCTTCAACATACAGATATATACACACTCAATGAGATGTTCCTGAAGTGATAGGATGTATATGATAGTATGAAGGTGATGTGCTGAAGGGACAGGTGTGAACAGTGACAAGGATGGTAAGCACTTGATAGGTTTGTACAGGAGAGTTCAAGATGGTATTTAGGAATGCAGATAGGTTAGTATCGAGTATGCTAACAGGTGGTGAGGACAGCAGATGACAAATACAGGATAGACTAACCCAGTGCAAGGATAGATAGTAGTAGACAGGAGAGCTAGCAATCTATGCAGCAGTGCAGATGATAGATGGTAGTAGTCTCAAGAGCTAGCAATCTATGTAACAGTGCAGATGATAGGATAGTATGGATAGGTAGTAACAGTCCTTAATGCAATAGTAGTAGTGTAAGTTATGGAGGTTTCCCCTGCGGGGTACTTATCACTATAGTATAGTAGTAGAAGGGTCCGGTGATGAGGAAGTGATCCAGTAGCGAGATACAGGGATCAGTAGCGAGGTTCGGGTCTGAGGAAGTGATCCTGGTAGCGAGATACAGGGATCTGTAGCGAGGTTCCACAGCGAGACACGCTTGTAAGCATAGATGCAAGGCAGGTTGAACGAACATGTGAGTGAGAACGCCGGCGGTTGAAATAGCCGCTCTGCGGCGCTCAGTGATGACAGCATCGGTCTTAAAGGTGTATGCGCACCTACCAGAAGAGAATGGTGGGACGCATACACGGAATGGAAAGTGGAATAAGGGTACCAGAGGTACCAGAACATTACAGGGTGGCACTAATTAGGGTGGCACCATCTCTTTTAAGAGGTGAGTAATAAGATGATGGCCAGTGGCCTCTCACCTCAAGGCAATAAGCCATGAAGCCTCCTCCCTTTTAATGGGTGTCCAGAACCCTAGTCTGCTTCGAGCTCCAATGCCATCACCACTGATCACAATAGAGATGGTCTTATCTGAAGCTAGTGGCACTCCGGTCTGGGATATCCTTTCCTGCAGCTCATTAGGCCCCTCTGCTCCAGTGCACAGTCCCTCCAACATTAGCGGTGGTTTCTGGTGGGCACAACAGATCAGTTCCAATCCTGCAAGCTGGAGGTAGCACTAGCGCTTCACTGGGTTCAAAGGGTCAGCAACACGTCTGCAAGTTTACACAACACCGCTCACAAATTCTGTCCTCCTTGAACTGTTTTTAAGTTAAGGTCTTCCAGTCCTTTTCCTCCTCCCATAGCACTTTTTGCGCTCACCCCAGAAAGGGCCCGCTGATTTTCCCCAGGTTCCTTACCCAGACTACTGCAGTAACAGCCAAGCACACAGCAACAGTCGTTCTTTTGGCTCAATAAACAGTCTATGGGTTGCCTTTTTTAAAGCAGAACTTCACTCACTCAATTATTGACTATTTTGAAACCTAATGCTGCTTGCATTAGTAAATTGATTGAAAAGTATGAAAAATCAGTGTTACATAGTTACATAGTTGGTGAGGTTGAATAAAGACAAAAGTCCATCCAGTTCAACCTGTGTAGATGTGTGTGGCTGTAATCATCTTGCATACCCCTGAATGTTCTGATCCTTGAGATGTACGTCTAAGAGTCTTTTGAAAGCCACCATACTACCCGCAGAAACCACCTCATGTGGTAGAGAATTCCACAATCTTGTAGCCCTAACAGTAAAGAACCCCCCACGTTGCCTGAGGTTAAAACGCTTCTCCTCTAATCGCATTGTATGCCCCCGGGTTCTCATGCAATCCCTTCGACTGAACAGCTTTTTTTCTAAGCCTAGATCCCCATTTAGATATTTAAAAATTGCTATCATGTCCCCCCTCAGGCGTCTCTTCTCCAGGGAGAATAAATCAAGCAATTGCAGACGCTCCTCATAATCAAGGTCCTCCAATCCCCTAATTAGTTTAGTTGCCCTTCTCTGGACTCTCTCCAGCTCCAACACATCCCTTCTGAGGACTGGTGACCAGAACTGGACCGAATACTCCAGATGAGGTCGGACCAGAGTTTTATAAAGTGGAAGGATTATAGTCTTATCTCTGGAATACATCCCTTTCTTTATGCATGCTAATATTCTGCTAGCCTTGGCAGCTGCCGCTTGACATTGCATGCTGTTGCCTAGTCTATCATCAACCAAGACTCCCAGATCCTTCTCCATTTTTGATTCTCCCAAGGGATCCCCTCCTAACGTGTATTGTGCTTTTATGTTTCTAGTCCCCAAGTGTAAAACCTTACATTTCTCCACGTTAAACCTCATTTGCCATGTCTTTGCCCACTCCGTTATTTTGTCCAGGTCATTCTGTAGGATATCTGCTTCATGCTGTGCTGTTATTGCCCTGCCTAATTTTGTGTCATCTGCAAAAACTGATATTGAACTACTGATCCCGTCCTCAATGCTGTTTATGAATAAATTGAACAAGGTTGGTCCAAGGACTGAGCCTTGGGGGACCCCGCTTACTACCTCAGACCAGTCTGAGTACGCTCTGTTTATTACCACCCTTTGGACACGCCCTTTTAGCCAGTTCCGTATCCAAGAGCAAACCCTGCTGTCGATACCTGCAGACCTTAATTTATAAATTAAGCGCTTATGGGGAACTGTATCAAACGCCTTAGCAAAATCTAGGTACACCACATCCACTGGTCTGCCCCTATCTAGCTCACCGCTCACCTCCTCGTAGAATGTTAAGAGATTGGTTTGACAAGAACGCCCATTTGTAAACCCGTGCTGGTTACTACTGATGATGCTGTTGTCCTTAGCAAACTCTACGATATAGTCCCTTATCATCCCCTCCAGAAGTTTACATACTACTGATGTCAGACTGACAGGCCTATAATTTCCCGGTATATGCCTCTGACCCTTTTTGAATATCGGAATCACGTTAGCTTTCCTCCACTCCCCTGGTACATCTCCTGTCCTAATACTGTCCGCAAAGATCAGGAACAGTGGTCTGGATATAACCTTACTGAGTTCCTTGAGTACTCTCGGATGTACGCCATCCGGGCCTGGTGATTTGTTAGTGTTGAGTTTATCCAGCCTTTCCCTGATTTCACCCTCTGTTAGCCATAGTGGCAAGTCCTTTGTATTACTACTAACCATACAGTCATGGTCCGTGTACCCCTCCGATTCCTGTGTAAAGACTGATGAGAAAAAAGCATTCAGCACGGTTGCTTTTTCAGTGTCCTCTGTGACCATCCTCACATCATTGTTAATTATGTGTGCAATATGCTCTGCCCTAGTTTTTTTGCTGTTGATATACTTAAAGAATTTCTTTGGGTTTTTTTTGCTATCCTCTGCTATTTGTCTCTCAAAGTCTATTTTAGCCATCTTGATTTTGTGTTTACACTTCCTATTTGCCTCCTTGTATTGGTCGAAAGCCAATACTGTGCCCTCTGATTTATATTTCCTGAAGGCCAATTTTTTTCCCCTAATAAGTTTTTTAACGCTCCTGTTTAGCCAGCCAGGTTTGGCTTTGTCCCTTCTAAATTTATTTCCCATAGGAATGCACTGCAAGATGCCTTTGCTTAATATGTTCCTAAAGCATTCCCATTTTTCCTCTGTGGTCAGGGATCCCAGGGTTCGGTCCCAATTTACCCTTTCCATCAACAAGTACAATTTTGGAAAGTTTGCCCTTCTGAAGTTAAGGGTTCTTATGTTCCCCACTTGCCTTGCTATATTGTTATTTACGCTAAATGTGATCATCCTGTGATCGCTAGAGCCCAGGTTGTCCTGGACTCCTACCTCCGAGATTAGGTCTGGGTCATTAGTGATCAATAGATCCAGGATTGTGTTTTCTCTGGTAGGGGAATCCACCAACTGTGACATGTAATTATCCTGTAAGGTTTCCGTGAATTGACGGCCCTTATGTGAGTGTGTAGTCCCCTCTCCCCAGTCAATGTCGGGATAATTGAAGTCCCCCAATATGATGACTGATCCTAGCTTTGCCACTTTACCCAAAAGTGCTAAAAATTCCTGCTCTACCTCCTCACCTTGTTTAGGTGGCCTATAGCAAACCCCCACAATTACTTTTCCCTTTTCTCCTTCCCTATGGAGTTCTACCCACACGGATTCTAACTCCATACTCATCCCTTCCGTAATGTCACTCCTCTCTATCACCCTTACATTATTCTTGACGTAGAGACATACCCCTCCCCCTCTTTTTCCTACCCTGTCCTTCCGGTACACTGAATACCCTTGGATATTTGCCAGCCAGTCATGTGAGGGGTCGAACCAAGTCTCCGTTATTCCCACTAGGTCTATGTCCTCCTCATGTACTAACATTTCCAACTCATCCATTTTATTAGCTAGGCTCCTGGCATTAGCATATACCCCTCTTAGTTTTACGGAAGTTAAACGTGATTGGTTATGTTTATTCCTGTTTGGTCTGCGGTTCTCCCGCACAGACCTACCAATAGACGTTGTGGACCTACTGTCGCTGCTGACCCTACAACTGCCATCAGTCCTTTGCTCCCTCCTAACTGACTCTACTTCTGAGCCCTCCCCCCCGTCTCCTAGTTTAAAAGCTCCTCCAACTTGGTGGCCATCTTTCTCAAAAGAGCTGTACCGCCCCCATTAAGGTGCAGCCCATCCTTACTAAAGAGCCGGTAGCCGACTGAGAAGTCAGCCCAGTTCTCCAGGAACCCAAACCCCTCCTTCCTACACCAATTCCTCAGCCACTTGTTAAGTTCCCTAATCTCCTTCTGCCTCTCCTGTGTGGCTCGAGGTACAGGCAGTATTTCAGAGAAAACCACCTTGGAGGTCCTTTTCCTCAATCTATTACCTAAGTCCCTGAAATCGTTCTTAAGGATCCTCCACCTACCTTTAACTTTGTCATTAGTGCCCACATGCACCATGACCGCTGGGTCATCCCCAGCCCCGCACAACAATCTGTCTGCCAGATCTGCGATATGCCGAACTCGGGCGCCCGGTAAACAACATACTGTTCGGTTCAGGAGATCTTTTTTACAGATTGCCCTCTCTGTCCTCTTGATAATTGAGTCCCCCACTACCACAACCTTTCTAACCTTTCCTGAGTTACGTCCCCCCTTCTTCCTGGAGCCGACCCCCCCCCTGGCAGCTGGGGGAGGGCGCATGCTCCAGCACTGCCACCCCTGAGTTGATATCCCCCTCAACCTGCAACTCGGCAAACATGTTGGGGTCTATCAACTCAGGACTGGCCTCCCTGACACTCCTCCCCCTAACATTCCTAACAGTCACCCAGCTGCGTACCTCTGCTGCTTGCGTCTCCTCCATTCCTCCCTCCTCTATGCTGACCCCTGCCAGCGCCTGATGGGTAAAGTCCAAGCTCCTTTCCAGGTTGTAGATGCCACGCAGTCTTGTCACTGTGTTCTTTAGATCCACGATGTGGGCTTCCAGAGCAACCAGTTGCTCACATCTTGTACAGCAGTATTCGTCCTCGATTGGATCATCAAGGAACGCATACATGCCGCAAGAAGTGCACTGAGTGGCGTCCGCAATCCTGTCGGACATTATTACCCACTAATCTATGGGGATAATGTTAACGACCTGCTCTTCCTTACCTACCCTACCTCTAACTTCCCTGGTACTAAACCTGGGGTACTCACCAGTCTCTAATAAACTAACCAGTCGCTAAGATACTTACCAGTCGCAAAGATAGCACAGACGCAAAGATACTTACCAGTCGCAAAGATAGCACAGACGCAAAGATACTTACCAGTCGCAAAGATAGCACAGACGCAAGGATACTCACCAGTCGCAAGGATACTCACCAGTCGCAAGGATACTCACCAGTCGCAAAGATACTCACCAGTCGCAAAGAATCTCTCCCGCAAGATACTCACCAGTCGCAAGATACTCACCAGTCGCAAAGATACTCACCAGTCGCAAGAATCTCACCAGTCGCAAGAATCTCACCAGTCGCAGATACTCACCAGTCGCAGATACTCACCAGTCGCAAGATACTCACCAGTCATAAAGAATCTCACCAGTCGCAAAGAATCTCACCAGTCGCAGATACTCACCAGTTGCAAATATACTCACCAGTTGCAAATATACTCACCAGTCGCAAATATACTCACCAGTCGGTCAGTCGCAGAGCACCGTCGGTCAGTCGCAGAGCAGTCTGTCAGTCGCAGAGCAGTCTGTCAGTCGCAGAGCAGTCTGTCAGTCGCTGATGGTCGCAAGCAAGGTCAGTCAGTCACAGATCCCTAAGTGGTCAGTCAGTCACAGATCCCTAAGTGGTCAGTCAGTCACAGATCCCTATGGTCAGTCAGTCACAGGTCTGTTAGTCAGTCACAATCCTAAGCACCGTCACACAGGAATAATGACCCAGCTGCAGAGATACTCACCAGTCGCCGCTGCTCCTCCTCCCCTGCTTCCGGGAACACTCGCCTCCTCAATACTGTGCGGTGTCCGTCCTCCACCGCCGTCCACTGCCGCAGCTTTCAGTCCCGGTCCCTCTCTGTCCCGGTCCTGCCGCTCTTTGTCCCGGTCCCGCAGCCGCCGCTTTACCGTCCCGGTCCCGCAGCCGCCGCTCTCTGTCCTGGTCCCCTGCACCCGCGCCGGCTTCTAGTGACCTAGTGCGGCTCCCCCGCACGTGTCACCCGGCTCTCCTCCACGCTCTCCTCCACACAGCTCTCCTCGCAGCTGCTGCTGCTTGCTCCTCCCACACTGCTTCCGTGCACTTCCTGTTTCCACCTCCAAAGTGGTTAACTATCCTGTTAATTCTGTGTGTTTCAATCCCTTTTTTTTTTTACAGGCTAGGCAAATTATGTCCTAGATCCCAGGAGTCTTCAGGAGGGGAGGAGGAGTTTTCTCAGCTAAGCACACCCTCCTGCCTGCAAGACTGAGCTAAAGGCAGATGAATTCCAGGAATTAAATGCCACATGAATTATCTGCTCTTATTTTAGATGTCCAGCCAGAAATGCTAGGGGTATTTTTTTTAAGTGATTTGTGAATAATATAAGGCATGGAGACATTGATGGGTGGGGCAGTTTGCTTAGAATTTTTGATTTAAAAAGCACTTTTGGTTTTGTGGTGCTCAGATGCAGTGTAGTTCTGCTTTAAGACTTACTGCTAAATAACTACAGTAGGATAGGGCGTAGGGAGCTGTGGGATACTCCGTGAACACTGAGTAATAAATGGAGCACACTCCACTGTATTGCTACTTCTCAGGACTGTAGCAAATGTTTGGCACCGAGACGCTTTCAAAAGTGTCCCGAGCCAGGCAAGCTTTAGTATTGAGATGCCAGGAAAAGCAGTAGCAGCAGTCACTAGGATCCCTTTATTTAAGTCTGTATTCACAATATCCCTAGGTACTTAGATTCATCCCTCCAATACCAGACAGGCATTTCCTTGGTGGATATTCTAGACTGGATCCTCCGTGAAATCCCTCGCTTAGGTTCAGAAATTTTGTAGCAGAAACAGGCCCCTCAGCTCTGCCACAGCTTGGACCTCCATAAGCACAGCTGGGCTGCCCAGAAGGGCAGCAGCCCTGTCCGGCTAGGAACTGGACTTCTCCTCCTGGACAAGAACAGGGCTGCCTCAGGTGCCAGACTATTTAAGCACTCTCTAGCCACCTACTGGGAATCCTCCCCCCAGGGATTGGCTGGGGCCACATGTATAGTCTGACTGCCCTTTATCTCTCAACCCACTATATTCTGGAATCCTCCAAAAAAACAGACGGGAAGCAATCAAGCCGATGTAGTAGGTTGCTATACACTTCCGCCCTGGGAGTTGTAGTTCCACACAGTCTTTTACTTTAGGGGCTGCCCGCAGGGGTCTATGCCTCCAACAAGTCCTTCCTAAAGCTGTGGAGTGGCTTTGCTCTCTTTGGGGTATTTTGCAGCCAATCGCTGCCCTCTACTACTATGTTGCTGGGCGACCCCGAAAAACAGAACTGCTGTGTTAATGCCACTGACATACTGCAGACAGGCAGCCAAAATAAATTTTGATTTTCTCAAGAGTTCCACTTTAGGTCTGTGTACAATTGTGGCGATGTGGAGCTGGCAGCCACCCATACATTTCTTCCAACTACAAAGGCAATAATATGTCTTTAATAATTTAATTGACAATATGTGGTATAAATGTAACACATACGTGTGCTTTTTATTTCACAGCCTCAAAGTTTGGGACCCGGCGGGAGCCATGTGTGATTCCTTATCTCTGCTGCGTCACCTCTTCCTGTCTGCAGAATTTTCTGGAAACTGTAAGTCCTGTGTTTTTTTTTTTTTTCCAGCTTTTAGCAATGAACATGACTGCTAAAAGTTATTTAGTTGAATAAACTTGTAAAGATGTGTTTGATATTTCACCACTAGCTCACCTCGGCTATCTTCTGGCAAACCGCAGACGCTGCTGTATGTATTCATGGGTCGCTCCCCATGCATGTATATGAAGATTGCTATATTTAGCTTACCATATGCACATGATAAAAAAAGGCGACTTGTTGCAGATTTTCATTGCTGGTTGGGATCGCTTAAAGTTTACGTAAATAAATCATTGTTCCAGGGCTTTTTTAAAAATAAATGCACGTGGTGGCAGATGTTCTACTAAAACGCCACAAGGAAAATTGCTGTTCCAACTACACCTAGGGGTATATTAAAAAAAAATATATATATTCTCTGAGCTCTTTGTCCTGTGAAACTGCAAAATGTAATGTTATTGGGCTATTTTCTCTCTAGATTCAATCTTCATTTATACAGAAAAAGAGTGTATCAGGAAAATAGAGGAGAATATGTGTGCTCTAGTGGGACAGAGCACTAGGTCCAAACAGTGGTTAGAGTCAGTGTGCACTCGGTCAGCACTTAAAGAGGAAGTAAACCCTCCTCTACAACTTGTACCTATAGGTAAGCCTATATTAAGACTTTCCTATAGGTACTGTAAATATCTCCTAAACATGTACCGTTTAGGAGATATTTACCTTACATGCAGCCAGTGACGTCACTGGCGCATGCCCTCTGAAGGAACGGCCGCTGGTGCCGTTTCTTCAGAGCCCCTTGCCGTGACCGTCGGCTCCCGTGCGCGTGCGCGGGAGTGACGTCACCACGGCTCCGGCCAATCAGGCCGGATGCCGCGATCCCGGAAGACGGGCGACTGGACATGTCGCCCGTCATATAGATAATCGGGCGGCACGACGGGGGCTCGTTCTAAGGTAAGTATTTCATAATGAGTTAGTATGCGATGCATACTAGCTCATTATGTGTTTGCCTTTCAGGTTGCAAAAAAAAAAAAAAGTTTCATTATGTGTTTGCCTTTCAGGTTGCAAGGAAAAAAAAAGTTTCATGGGTTTACAACCTCTTTAAGAGAAGAAGCAGCTCTGTGGGATGTAGAAGGAAAAAGAAGGCACCTCTGCACTTAGAGGAGCCTTGTTTTTCCTTCTGTTTCAGGAAAGGACCACTTTATTGCAAAATGTGGTATTTTCCTGAGCCTGACCCTATAATTCCTCTGTACACTTTAGCAGACGGCTCTATAATTACAAATGGTGGCCGTATCCTGTCATATCTTCTTCTGGACTCCAACCACTAGGTCCTTCTCTACAGTCTTCGGGAAAACTTTTTTGTTGGCTCCTCTTTCTCCTAGGAAAAAACTACCCATGGCACAAAAAATCTGTGTCACAAATACACTCCTTTTATTAGGTACACCTAGCTAGTACCAGGTTGGAACCCCCTTTTTGCCTTTAGAACTGCCTTATTCTTCGTGGCATAGATTCAAATATTCCTCAGAGATTGCTCTGTCCTCAAAAAGTGCTCTGTTGTATTGAGATGTGGTGACTGTGTGGAGGCCATTTGAGTACAGTGACCTCCTTGTCATGGTGAAGAAACCAGTGGTGAGATGATTTCAGCTTTGTAACATTGTGCATTATCCTGCTGGAAAGAGCTATCAGAAGATGGGTACACTGTAGTCCTAAAGGGATGGACATGGTCAGCAACAATACTCAGGTAAGCTGTGGCATTTAAACGATGCTCAATTGGTATGTAGCCGTGTCACACGACTGGTGTTGTTCACGTTGTTATTATTATTAAAGCTCTGCAAGACAGTGACTTCGGCATTATGGGAGATGTAGTCCGGGAGGAGCCAGGATCATAGAAAGCTGAGACAGAAGGACCTTTCTCCCAGGGAGCATCAGGACGTGCGGAGCTTGCTGGGGGTGGTTATATAAAGGGAGGCGGGACTTTTGCTTTACTTTCTTGCCTCGAGTACAGCATACCGGACAGAAGGGGAAGAGCTGCTGTGGATCGCAGGAACTTAGGCTGAGGTCTAGTGACGGACACCGGAGTGAAGTCAGCGGTGTGACTGTGCAGAGGAGTCTCGGTGGCGTGGCCGAGTGGAAGGTTGCTGACCGGCAGACGGAGACGCTGAGGAGAGCGGGGCCTGGTTGCAGAGGGAAACTGATCTCCCTGTTTGTGTGAGAGACATCCAGTGTCAACATCTCTCTTACAATACAGACCTAGGCTGATTCTGGAAAGGGCATATAGATTGTGTTCATTTTATTTAGGTCTTACTGACACTTAGTCAAACCACCGGACACAGCCGATACAAATATAGTGCGAGGTGGGTGCATCAGGGACCAATCCAGTTCTAGGCTGCTAATCTGTGGTGACGTGTAGGATAAACTGTATTTGCCTCTTTGTGGATTACAACTGTTATTACATTGGGCAACATAGTTCAACATCCCTTCCCTTTGTTGGATTACAAATACTTTCTTGGATTGTGGGATTCCTTGCCGGTGAAGCTAAGTGAGGCCTCACTCTCCAGGAGACGTTTACAGTTCATCCTAAAGGGGGCCCCCCTTCAGTATACAGAGTGCATTCTGCTAAGTTGATATTATAGCATTACACTGTTTTATATTTTGAATTAAAGTCATTTAGTAGAATAACTTTATCTGCGGTCACTCTCAAACCACATTTATTAATTGAGGTATTGCTCACTGTTGGAACACTATCCTCTTAGCATGCATACATATGTGTTTGTGTATGTATGTATGTGTGGCCTGTGTTCTGGATCCTGAGTGCTGAGTAAAAAGGCATTAATCCTTGGCTGGGAACTCAGGATTCTTTCTCCTTTGCAATGATTGTGTTAGTTCTGATTTTTGTTTGATTACTCTGCTTTTGCTTCAAAACTAAAAGAGCAAGAAAATAGTTTATTCACTGCAACCTTTTGTGGTCTCAATCATTTACTATGACAGAACTGATAGTGTCAGATGGGTTGGAGTAGGCTCAGGGTGTAAGAGGTGACGAGGACACCCATGCAACAAGCCACCCCCAAGGGGGAAGGGCTACAGGTACAAATGGGCCCAAAGTGTGCCAAGAAAATATCCCCCACACCATTACACCACCACCAGCCTGAACCATTGATACAAGGCAGGATGGATCCATGCTTTCATGTTGATTACCATCTGCATGTCGCAGCTAAAATTGACACTCATCAGACCAGGCAACATTTTTTCATTCTTCTATTGTCCAATTTCGGCGAGCCTGTGAATTGTAGCCTCAGTTTCCTGTTCTTAGCTGACAGGAGTGGCACCCGCTGTGGTCTTCTGCTGCTGTAGCCCATCTGCTTAAAGGTTCGATTTGTTGTACATTCAAAGATGGTATTCTGCATACCTTGGTTGTAAGGAGTGGGTATTTGAGTTACTGTTGCCTTTCTATCATCTCAAACCAGTCTGCCCATTCTCCTCTGACCTCAACAAGGCGATTTCCTCCACACAACTGCCGCTCACTGGATATTTTCTCTTTTTTGGACCATTCTCTGAAAACCATTCCCATCTGGCTCCAACAACAATGCCATGTTCAAAGTCATTTAAATCCCCTTTTCTCCCAGTTCTGATGCTCGGTTTCAGCTTCAGCAAGTGGAATTCCCCATGTTTAGATGCATAAATGCATTGAGTTGCTGCCACGTGATTGGTTGATTAGCAATTTGTGTTATCAAGCAATTGAACAGGTATACCTAATAAAGTGGCCGATGAGTGTGAATTCATAGCCATGGCCACCGATATCCAAACAGCAACCATATGGAAATCCCCGATTTTTTTTTTTTTCTCTTTTTTAGTAACTATGAAAAATTTGATCAAATTTAAATGCAATTTTTGAAAACCTTTAACTGGATGAGGTTGGGACAACATAAGCTGTGGCAGTTTTGGATTGACTATGGCTGTACCCGGGATTGTTTCACTTTCTGTGGAATTATGAAACATTTTGTTTTATTGGATTATTCCTCGTACAGCCTATCTCGCACATGCTCCTGGCTCATGCTAGACTTGTCAATATGTGCTTTTAAGTGTTCCATGTTTGATTTTACTGTACTGTTTTTGTTTGTAATTTGGATGGGGGCTTGTCATTCTCACTTTTGTGAAATAGAAGAAAATTGTGGAGTACGTTCCATGAAAAAATGGAAGGTAAAAAAAAAAAAAAATGCATCCAAAATATGCTCCCCTGCGCTTGAGTGGTATTGTTTGAGGTTAGTTCGTATTGACTCTTCACCAGTGCCGATAGGCCTTGCTGTCCCCTCAGGACAATGGGTATCCTTATATATATATACTGAAAAAATATCAACGAGAGAGGGTGCACCGACGTAGCGCATTACCTTAATAAACTTTAATGAAAAGTAAGAAGCAACACATGGTATACTCCGATGACCTAAACGGACATGTCATAAAAACCAAGATGATCGCTTCCAGGACTGCGATGAACCAGTGTGGGAGGAATGAATAGCGTCCGTAGTGGCTGATGCGTTTTAAGGGAGAACCCTCTTCATCAGAGCCAAACACGTGGCTGTGTTTTTGTGTTTGGCTCTGATGATGGGGGTTCTCCCTTGAAACGCGTCAGCCACTACAGATGCTATTCGGTCCTCCCACACTGGTTCATCACAGTAGACCTTGAAGCGATCATCTTAATTTTTATGACATGCCTGTTTATGTTATCTCTTTGTGAGTATAACATTTGTTACTTTTCAATACATTTTATTAACCACTTGCCGACCGTTTAACTTATATATACGGCTTTTCAGCCTAATGGTTTTCACAGTTGAATTTTAGAGCCACATTTTTATTTCCTTTGGTAAGGAATATGCTTGAGAGTTTTTTTATGTTTTTTTTAGAGCTCTTTCAGCTCTGGGGTAATGCTTACTGCTCACTGAAAAGTGATCCATGGTGAATTGCTTTTTATAGGGCAGTAGAGTAGCGGCTTACAGGCATTCAAGAGGTGGTAATGTCACCTCCTGAATGCGTTGTTTTTTTTCTTTTTTATTTGCTGAATCCCAATTTTACACTGCAGGACCACGCCGCGACTGTGAGCTAAGCATTAAGCTTGTGGTTGTGGCATGGTCCAATTATACATAATGGGCGAGTTTGACAGGTGGTATTGCCACTCAAACTTTGCACCTCCAGTTAAAAAGTCTGCAGCCGCAAAGCAAAGCATCACAGTATTATAGCATGTGTACAGCCCTGTCCTGTTATGTTACAATTCAGATGGACAGCTGGGGGCAATAAAACAGCAGCTCAGCCATCCATTTTAATCCCCCCCCCCACTCCTCTGAAAGAGCCATTACAAATATTTAGTATCCCAATAGAACTTGCCTCTCCACAACATAGCTGCCCTGCCTCCCTCAGAGCTACACAGAGTGCCTTACTTAAACACACCCCACAGAGCCCCCACCCTTTCAGCCTCTTTCCTCCCTTCATACCACCACCAAATCTGTCCTTCTCAGATTGACACCGACACAGAGGCATTTTTTTCTTTCCAGTAACACCACGGACGCAGGGAGAGTTTTTCCTTCCAGTGATACCACACTGACCCGGGAACAATTTGTTTTCTCTTGTGACACTACAGGCACAGGGCATATTTTCCTTTTAGTGACACCACTGAGGCATGGACATTTTTTCCTCACACCAATGTCCGGGTATTTTTTTCTACACCAATGTCAGCCCCATATTTTTATTACAGGATAGAATGTTACTTATGTTTTGGAGCAGTGTGCTGCATTCTACACCCTACCACACCTCTATTATCAACTGGCCCCCTCACCTCCCACCCAACTGAAAGAGGTGGATGGCGCTGTTTGGCGCCCTGGGCATAGGTTGACATTGTCCTGCCACTGCCCCTCCTTGTCCTGCCCACATCTGATTCCCCCTGCAGGCTGTTGTGTGCCCCCCTGCCCCTGCAGCACTGCCAGCTTTTCTCTCCAGCCGGCTGCTGCAGGCACGGGGGATGTTCAAGATGGAGAGTGGGGGAAGGGGCTGTTAAATGACACATTCCTTCCTTTAGTGAATGAACACAGTCAGTGATCATTAATTTTCTGAATGAACAGAAGCCTCTGTCTCCTGTTCATTCATCTGTAGTTCAAATAAGGCTGCCGAGAAGGGGATTAAAGAATCTTTTTTTCTCTCTCAAAGATGAGATGTCAGGGGTCTGTTTACACCAGTGTTTCTCAACCATTTTTCAGTTAAGGCACCCTTTAAAAATTATGGACAGTCTTGAGGCACCCCAATTAAACATGTAAAAGCTATTCTAATAGTTTGACATAATGCAGCAACATCCACAAGTCGAAGCAAGACATCCAACATGAGAGGTGATTTTTATTTTCTTTCAAAGCAAATTAACTTTTGCAAACTGGTACTGACTAGTATGCCAATGTTTCTCTTCTCCCTCAGTTTTTCTCCATCCCTTAGCTAATGTGACCCCCAACGCTAATGGAGAGGGGCAGGGGAAGGTAAAAAAAAAGAATGCTATTCAGGCGACTGACATCCTCCTCATCAACTGATGATGCTATTGGTCATTTGAACGCCGGCAGCTAGAAGGTTGTAATGGTGCACAATGAAAACCTCGAACTTAGTGTAACTAAAAAGGCAGCCTTCATCCACACGCCGGCTTGTATACAATTTGTGGGCAGTTTTTAGGCATTTTGCCACGGCACCCCTGAAGAAACCTCAAGGCACCCCAGAGTTGGTTGAAAAAGGCTGATTTAGACCCCTTATATTTCACCCAAGCCTACCCAACAGCTTTGTAAAAAAATTATTTTAAAAATCAAAAAAATAACACATTGCAAAAAAAATCATTAAAAAAAATGTAAAAATAATTTAAAAATAATAAATAAATCAGGCTACTTTTACACAGCAATAGCCACATTTACAGTAAAAAAAAAAAAAAACACTGATTCACACTGTACAGGCCACATCACTTATGTGAATGAGCCCCAGAACCTCATTTACACACAACTTTTATTAACTCAATACAATTTTATATTTTATATCTAGCAGGAAATGTGTAAGTTATGTTATGTTTGTGTCCACAAATAGTGATTTTAGTGTATTTTTTGTAAAAAAATATAGTTTTTTATATTCGGGGGGGAAGCTTTCAGGTTGGCTGTATGTGGCCACATGATTTCTAACAGCATCCCTCCCCTGCATGCTGCACGTGTTGGGCTGGGTGTTGGGATTAATAATGGGTGTCAGGCGGCCAGTCCTAATGGAAGCCTGGTATTCGGCCTCCGTAGTGTTGTGTTAAGTCTGCGATACTGTGCCCTTCCACCCCACCTCAGGGTTCACCGCATACACCGATGCAGGGCTAATACAGAAGCCTGGGGCTTCCATAGTGTTAGGCTTGCGCGGCTGCACCCTTTCACCTCAGGACGGATGCTGACGTACGGCCCTTATGGAACCCTGGCATTTGATTTTGACTGACTTCCATAGCATTGCAACTGTGTTCTTTCACCTCAGGGCATATGTAGTAGCACATCCCTAATTGCCCACCAAAATCTTCAGCACCAGGCCCATGATGCTCTTAATCTGACCCTGTGTAAGGGGGGGGGGGGTAAATCTTTCAGTGGTTAATAAACTGTTGGAGGTAATGCATTAGGCATTTGCACCCTTTTTTGCTTTTTTTGTTTATACAGTATTGGATTCCCCAAAGCTGAGAAGGGCTGCACCACCTTACTACCCACCCTGAGTTGCACAGTGGTCTCGGCAATTGAACCATTATGGCAGGCCTTCTAAGTATTACCTCTGAAGTGTGAAGTTTGCAATGTTTTTGAGGGCATCCGATAAGGTAGCTGGGATTTGTGTGCGCTCCATTGTAGACAAGGTAGCGCTTTATGCAGATGGTTTAATTCTCTTTCTACTGGACCCTGGCCCTTCACTTTCGGAAGCACTAAGAATCCTGGACAGCTTTGCGGCCCTTTCGGGTATACGTTTTTAGGGTAAATCCCTTGTGTTGCCAATTGATCAAGGGGCTAAAAGGTTGGCTGACCCCAATTCTCCTTTACAATGGGCAAAAACCTATTAAATATTTAGGGATCAATATTTCTCCCAACACTAAGGATTTTAGACATCTTAATTTTTCCCCAGCTCTTCAATGGTGTAAACAGAGATTGAAAGCCTAGTCACATCTCCCTTTATCCCTTATCAGGAGAATTAATTTAATTTAAAATGAAAATCCTTCCAGTTCTATTATACAGCCTTAGGCATGCCCCAGAGTAGCTACCGAAATCATTTTTTTAACCGGTTGCCAACCGCCCGCCGCAGTTATACTGAGGCAGGCAGCCGCTCCTGCGCGAACCGGCATAGGTATACGTCGGTTGCACGTCTGCAGCTAGGGGGCAAGTGCGCGCCGCCTGCGGTGCGCTCCCACCCCCCGCACGTCAGCCGGGACTCCAATGCACAGGGCAGGCGGCTCCGATTGCCGCCTGACACCCGCAATCATTCCCCGCTGAGAGAGAGAAGAACGGTCAGCAGTTGTAAACACAGCTGACCGTTCTTCTCCCTGGAATTTACCACAGAGCTTCGGTGTTCCTTCTATATAGGATCACAGGTCTCTCTGATCATTTCACAAGCCACGCCCCCCCCACAGTTAGAAACACCCCCCTAGGTACACATTTAACCCCTTGATCACCCACAGTGTTAACCCCTTCCCTGCCAGAGTCATTATTACAGTAACAGTGCATATTTTTAGCACTGATTACTGTAGTAATGTCACTGGTCCCCCAGAAGTGTAAAAAATGTCAGTCAGGGGTCCGATCTGTCCACCGCAATGTCTCAGTCCCGCCAAAAATCGCAGATCACCGACATTACTAGTAAAACAAAAAAAAAACCATAAAAAAACAATAAAAATAACAAATCTTTCCCGTAGTTTAAAGACGCAATAAGTTTTGCGCAAACCAATCAAAATACGCTTATTGCAATTTACTTTTTACCAAAAATATGTAGCAGAAAACAAATTGGCATAAAATGTTGAAAAATTTTCATTTTTACATTTTTTTTTTTTTTTTTTTGAGAATGTATATAGCAGAATGTGAAAAATATTGTTGTGTTTTTTTTTCTTCAGAATTGTGGCTCTTTTTTTGTTTCTAGCGCAAAAAATAAAAATCGTACAGGTGATCAAATACCACCAAAAGAAAGCTCTGTTTATGGGAAAAAAAGGACATAAATTTTATTTAGGTACAGCATTGCACGACCGCGCAATTGTCCGTTAAAGTAACGCAGTGCCGAATCGCAAAATATGGCCTGCTCATTAAGGGGGCAAATCCTTCAGGTCCTGAAGTGGTTAAACAATTAGATTCACTTATAGGCTCCTTCTTATGGCAGTCCTAACCAGCAGGAAAGTTTTATGCAGACCTTGAACGCAAGGGGGCTTGGCTTGCCCAGACTTTCATACCTAATATTTGGCGGCCATGTTTACCCATGCTCATAACTGGCTTATCTCTGATGACAAAATGCCTCAGTAGTATTAGAAGTTGCACATTCAGGATCCTATAAGACCCTCCAAAATCTCCTCTACAGTTGTCTGAGAGTCTCTAACCCTCCCCTTACAGCTGCTATGGGGGCAATTATTAAGGCCTGGCATGCTGTCATTACTAAACCCAATAAAGTGAGGGGTAAAAGGTCCTCGTCAACTCCGCTTTGGTTCATTTCCATGCTACCAGAATTTAATTCCTTACCAGATCCGGTCTTTGGGCTGCTAAAGGAATCCGATACCTTTCAGACATTTATGAAGGGAGTGCACTATTTACGTTTGATAGTTTGAAAGATAAATTTACACTGCCTAATGGATTCTTCTTCCGATTCCTGCAACTCTGACACGCCTATGCACGGCAATTTGGGTCCTCCTTGTTAAGATTGGAGCAGGATGATTTGGAGGTTCTCCTCTGGGTGGACGCTCCAAAAAACACTTTCTGTGATCTACAAGTCACTACTTCCCTCCGTTCATGTGGGACTAGATGCCCTGATAACTGCGTGGCGTTCGGAGGAGCAGGACTTGGACAATGAAGAATGGGAAGATCTCTGAGACAGCCTATTTTAAGCACTAATATCGACAAAAAAATGGCTGATCAATTTCAAATAGTGGACAGAATTTATTTTACACCACAACGACTACATCGTATATACCCTAATTCCTCTTCTTGCTGTTGGAGATGCTCTAGTGACCCTTCTGGATTTGTCGTTATCTTTTGGGAGTGCCCTCATATTAGTAGCTACAGGCGGGAAGTGACCCAGTTTATAAATACTACACAGGTTCCTATGAAAGTTAGGTGTTTGTTAGTTGACTTTCTGGCTGTTAGTAGGGCGATGCGTACTCTCATGGGTCTCTTATTATTATTTTATGTCATTTTTGGGTTCTATAATAGGAGGTGTTATTAGTAGTTCCATGTTTTATGTATTAGCTGGGGGGAATGCCCAAAGGCTATGTTTTGTACCTAATACATCTAAATTTTTCAATAAAATACAATTTTTTTAAATAAGTTTGCAGTGTTTTGTGTTCATACAAAATATGTATGCTTTACTCCACAAACACCAATCCCAAAAGGTCTCAACGAAGCCACACTCCACTGTGTCCCACCCCCATGTGAGGGGAGAAAACGGCATCGGCATTAAAGGTACACCTAATATCTTTACTATAAATTCAAATCCTTTATTTGTGCACCCAGTTAAAATCAACCAAACAACATTTTATAAGATTGGTAATTTTTTTACAGCATTAAAACCTTAGTAGATTACACTGCACAGCTGCTCTTCTTCTTTTTTTTTTTTTTATGTCTATAACCCAGATCTGCACATGTTGCAAATCTTTCTGGGATATATAGCAACTCTCTACTCGTTTCATGAACACCATTTACTTCTTCAGGAGAGTATGACTAAAGTATTACGGAAAATTGTTATCAAATACTTACTGTAATTTTCCTTTCCTGGATCCTCCCCATGTCAACCTACCATGGTACATCCCCACCCTCTCTGACCCCTCCAGGACCACCCTTTTCTTAGCCAATAAAGGGCGGCTGTCTGCCTCAGCCAGTGTTCAAATTTTCACACCTCGTGACAGAAAAATACGGAGGGAGTGCCTGGCTAACATGGGGAGGATCCAGGAAAGGAAAATTTAAATTTTCCATATTCCTGGACCTCCCCATGTCCGCCTAACATAGGACGTACCAAGAAATAATCTGAAGGGAGGGAAATAAATCTATAAGCAAAAAAAACAAAGCCCAGAATTTAATGCTGCTACGTATATTTAATGACCGACAGCTGTCGTAATAACAGTGGAACCAAAAGCTTCCGAAGGCGGAAGAGACACATTCACCCTGTGATAACGGATAATGCTGTTGGGCACGCTCAACCTTTCTGCTCTGAACACTACTTCAGGTGACACTTTAGCATACTCCACCCAGGAAGCTGCCATACCCCTAGTTGAATGTGCCTTGACTTCAGAGGGTGGAGGAAGACCCAGTGATTTGTATACAATTTTGAATGATTTTGAAGATCCAAGAGGATAGGATCCTAGATGGTACAGCCATACCCTTTTTTTTTTTTTTTTGACCCATTGGGAAGACAAAAAGTTGGTCCTGTCTGCGGAACACATTAGTCCGCTCCAGGTAGGTTGACAAGGAGGAATCCAAGTCCACTTTCCTCCATTCTTCATCTGCTCTATCAACCGGAAAGGCTTGGAGCACTGACTCCCAATTCATGTGAAATTAAGTTGCCCCTTTCGGAAGGAAACTTGGTACTGGTCTGAGCACAACTCTGTCTTAAAGGAACAGACAATACGGTTCTCAATATGAGAAGGCGCACAACTCGGAGACTCTCCTGGCAGAGGCAATGGCTGTCAAAAAAAGTCCTTAAGGTCTAATGAAATAAGGAGGAAGAGGAAGCCGGATCAAATGGAGGAACCAAAAAGTCCTTCAAGACCCAAGACAAGTCCAATTTGGGTAAGAAGGATTTCACTGGAGGTCTAATCTTCATGGCAGCTTTAAAAAGCTGGACAACTAAAGGGTCCAACGCCCATCTCTTTTTTGACAGGGCAGAAACCTGGACCTTCAAAGATTTATAGGCTAAACCATTGTCTAGGCCATACTGCAGGAACTCCAAAATATGCAACACTGACGGAGACACAGAATTCTAATCTTTCTGCAGAGAAAGTTAGAACTCGGTGATAGGTTGAATTCATTGTTTTTTTTTTTTTTTTTTTATGAGCTTGCAACAAGGTATCCAATACTTGTTCTGAAAGATCTAGACCCCTCAAAGTTCTCCTCTCAATCTCCCTGCCATTCATTTCAGCCTTCCGGGGTTCGGGTGACACATTCTGTTTTGCATCAGGAGATCTCGGCAAGTAGGTAGAGGAATTGGATGACATATCTTCATTCTCCATACTAGCCAAAACCATGGCCTTCTGGGCCATAAGGGCAGGATCACAACTGCTGCCACTCTCTCGATGAAACTTCAACAAGACCTTAAGATTTAACGGAAGCGGAGGGAACGCATACACCAAGGGGAAACTCCATTGCTTGGAGAGAGCATCCTGACTCAAGGCATGCGGATGCCAGACTCGGGAGAAGAAGCCGATGGCCTTCCCCGATGCCATGAGGTCCATCGCTGGCGTATCCCAGGCTTTGAAGATCTTGCGTAAGTATCTGGGATTGAGGCACCACTCGTTGTGATCTATGAAACTTTGACTTAAACAATCCGCCAGAACATTCTCGACCCCTGGCAGATTAGGTCGCTGTAAGAGAAGCGACATTCCTCTCTGCCCACGGGAAGATTTGGCAGGCCACTTAAAGGAGCATCAGACTCCTGGTGCCACCTTGCCAAGTCACGTAAGCCGTTATGGTTCTGTTGTCCGAGAGGACCTTGACTGCCCGATCCTGTAGCACAGGTTGGAACGCTAGCAGAGTGTGCGGAATGGCCTCCAACTCCAAGAGATTTGAACTGTTAGCAGTCTAAGCCCTCCATCGACCTTGAACATGCTTGCCTATACAGTGAGCCCCCCCAGCCTAGAAGACTGGCATCTGTTGTCCCCACTATTGGCTCTGGGGACTCGAGCAGTACTCCCTGGGAAAGATTGCGGGAGACCATCCATCAAGCTAAAGAACTGATTATCAGAACCAGCATGTAGATCTTCTGGATCAAAGAGTGGTGATTCCATTGGAGAAGGAAATTGCATTGAATCCTCCTCCTTCACCACCTGGCCCACTAGACCACCGGGATCGTGGAGGACAGAATGCCGAGATACTGCATATATTCCTTCAACCTCAGAAAGGATTTGGACATCACCTCCTTCGTCCAGGGCTTAATCTCCTGAACTTTCCTCTGGGGAAGAAAGACGCGACCCAGCACTGAATTTAATTGTACCCCCAGATATTCCAAAAATTGGGTCGAATGCATCTGACTCTTTTGATGATTGATCAACCACCTGTTTCACAAATCAGTGCCACGTGTTCTTGATGGAGAGCTCTAGACGGGCCCAGAAGTACCATGTTGTTAAAGTAATATTTGGATGCCTTTTGACCTTCAGTAGCCCATTGACAGCCGACAGCACCTTCGAGAATGGTTGGGCTTGGAAGACTTTTGGAAGGACGAACCAACTCCCTTACATTGCCTGAAGGATGGTCTACCAGGTCTATAGGAACTAGTCTCTCTGAAACATCCTCGGCCCTTTTGGAAAAGCAAAAGGGCTGACGTTGCCTCCTTCTCTCCTGTGGGGTCAGGCGTGACGTGCTGCCAGAGACCCGCTGAATTGCTGATTCTAAGCCTTGCCGATGAGAATTTTCCCGTTGAATGGGGACCGAGCAATGGCTGTGTTTAGATGCATTGTCCACCGACCAATGCTTCAACCATAACGCTCTATGGGCTGTCGCGGAACAAGCCATCATCTTCGCCATCATCCTGACTTGCTCCACAGCTGCTTCCACCAGGAAATCTACTGCTGTCTTTATGGACTGCAAAGGATAAGAATTACTGCTTCCAAGCCCTTCTCCCGAAAATTCAGCCTTCAACTCTGCTACCCATACTTTGAGGGCTGCTGCCACAGAAGTTAGCGCTATAACCGGCCTGCATGTCGCTTCCACCATAGTATACAAACTCTTTAAATGTATGGTTTTACATTTTTTTCAGTATTATACTTCCCTAGGTGGATGCAGCATCCTTCCAGCGCTTCTACACTGAGAACTGAGCGATCAAACACCGCTGATCGCTCGCTTCTGACAGCTCCGTGAGTAGAGAGCTTCAGACTCAGTCACAGCTCTCTGCTCTGCCCCCTCCTTGCTCACTGGAGCTCTGGACTGTTGAGGGGCGGGGAGCAGCTCAGGCTCTAAGCCATGGGTGTCCAACCTTTTGGCTTCTCTGGGCCACATTGAGTGTAGAGAAATTCTCTTGGGCCGCATATAAAATATATACTATAGTTAAGGTATATAAGTAATAAAATGCCGCTGTGCCCTTCCCGCTCGGCCGCACCCCCCGCACTAATTTAACACAACTAGAGGATGATCAAATGAAATTGAATCAGTATACAGAGGTTTACTTGTTCTGAGAGATATTAAAGGAACACTCCTACCACCATGACCACTTCAATGATTTGAAGTGGTCATGGTGGTAGGAGTCAGAAGCACTGCACATGCCTGTCACATCCCCCCCCCCCCCCTCCCCTCCGAGGCAGCCTCTGCCTACCGTTAGTTGGAAGCCGCTGTGGCCATGCCCCCGACCCAACTTCCTTCCTCCCCAGCAAAAAAGAAAATTGTCAGGGGGCAGTGGGCCGCATTGCCTGGGGTTCCGGGCCGCATGTGGCCACCGGGCCGCAGGTTGGACATGCCTGCTCTAAGCAGCTCGCTAAGAGGCTTAGCCGCGGTGTCAGTCCAGGCACCTGGTGAATCCCGGCTTCCATTCTCTTTAAAACGTGGTACCTGGACTAACTTCTTTGATGTCAGCTGCTCTCTGCTGAAAACGGGTCACAGGAGTGCAGAACAAACTGCACTCCTGTAAACCATAGGAGATGGGCAGCCAAACGAGCTCTGGCTGTACATCTCCTTTAAGACTGTGTCAATTCTCCGATTCATGGAGTCTTTAAAGAAAACAAAATCTTCCAGTGCAAGCATAATATGGCTGGCCAACCTCTGCAATGAAGCATCCACTTTAGGAGTAGTGTCCCATAGTTCCACATCCTTAGGTGCTGAAAGGATAAAGCTTCGAGACTCTATTGTGGACATTTAGCTTTTTGTCCAGTCTTGCCCATTCATCTTCAAAAACTTCTTGAATTTTAAAAATGAGAGGCAAGGAATGAATTTTTTTAGATCAGGATAGTATTTGTGTTGCTTCCTCGGAGGCAAGGCCTCCTCCTGCCATTTCATTGCATCTTTCACAGCTTCCACCAAGGCGGGAAAGAAAAATTTAATGCATGATATTCCGGCTCAACCTCCGATTCAGAAGAATAAGACTCCCTCTTCAAATCAAAATCAATATGTTTCAAATCAGAGTTGAAACATATTGACGCTTCCGGTTCTGGATCACATGATAAAAACAGTGTCGGGTGAGCTGGTTTCCTTGAAACGCTCTTCAGCCCTTCCTTGAAAGCTACCTTAATGTAAGACTTCGCCTGCCGAGCATCCGCTGCATTGTCTCGTGCAGCTTCTTTAAAGCAAGAGGCGCATACCAGCTTCCCTGGCAGGGCTTGGGCTGAGCAAGCCCAACAGGCTTTCTCTTCCGCCTGGTTTGGCAAGGATGCTTTGGAAGACGAACAGGATCTTATGTGCTTACGCTCAGATTTACACTTCTTCTTTGAGGCCTTTCAATGTCGTAACCTTTTTTGGCTCGGATCTGAGCGGCTACAGTGGGTTAAAAAGGTGTCTGGAGCGAGGATGTAAAAAGAACAGCTCAGGCAGACAGCCGCCCTCAATTGGCTAATAAAAAGGTGGTCCCAGAGAGGTCAGAATTGACCCATGGTAGGCTGACATGTGGAAGTCCAGGAAATAGGTTTTGCTCCACAAACACTAACCCCAGAATGCCATAACAAAGCCACCCTCCACTAGGGGTGTTGAATATAATCGCAGCATCAATGCACCGCAATTTGGACGTTCGCGATTCCGCAACGATTCTGCGAGTCGGCCGAATTGATTCCCGATGACGTCGGCTCCGTGCAGTGCTCTATCTCCTGGAGAAACACAGAGGCAGAGCCTGCCTGGTGACTAAAGCCCACTCCCCTTCCAGGTGACACTGGAGCAGAGAGCCAGCTGATGAGCTGACAGCCAGTAGAGTGAAGGAGGAGGAGCTCAAGGAAACACAGAAGCATCACTGGAGGCACTGGAAGGGAGAAGAGAAGCACAAACACACATAGCTTTGAGGAGGGGGAATCGACTGACACTGAAAGCAAGTGAGTGCCAGTGTCACTAAACCCAAACCTCCACCTCCATCCCTCTGCCTGATATCCTCTCTCCACCAACATCCCTCTGCCTGATCTCCTACCTCCACCACTATCCCTCTGCCTGAACTCATCCCTCCACCACTATCCCTCTGCCTGAACTCATCCCTCCACCACTATCCCTCTGCCTGAACTCGTCCCTCCACCACTATCCCTCTGCCTGATCTCATGCCTCCACCACTATCCCTCTGCCTGAACTCCTCCCTCCACCACTATCCCTCTGCCTGATGTCCTCCCTCCACCACTATCCCTCTGCCTGATGTCCTCCCTCCACCACTATCCCTCTGCCTGATGTCCTCCCTCCACCACTATCCCTCTGCCTGATCTCCTCCCTCCACCACTATCCCTCTGCCTGATCTCCTCCCTCCACCACTATCCCTCTGCCTGATCTCCTCCCTCCACCACTATCCCTCTGCCTGATCTCCTCCTTCCACCACTATCCCTCTGCCTGATCTCCTCCCTCCACCACTATCCCCCTGCCTGATCTCCTCCCTCCACCACTATCCCTCTGCCTGATCTCCTCCCTCCACCACTATCCCTCTGCCTGATCTCCTCCCTCCACCACTATCCCTCTGCCTGATCTCCTCCCTCCACCACTATCCCTCTGCCTGATCTCCTCCCTCCACCACTATCCCTCTGCCTGATCTCCTCCTTCCACCACTATCCCTCTGCCTGATCTCCTCCCTCCACCACTATCCCCCTGCCTGATCTCCTCCCTCCACCACTATCCCTCTGCCTGATCTCCTCCCTCCACCACTATCCCTTTGCCTGATCACATCCCTCCACCACTATCCCTCTGCCTGATCACATCCCTCCACCACTATCCCTCCACTACCATCCCTCAGCCTGATCCTATTTCTCTCGCCACTATCCCTCTGCCTGATCACATCCCTCTGCCTGAACTCATCCCTGCACCACAATCTCTCTGCCTGATCCCATTGCTCCCCACCACCATCCCTCTGTCACTTTCACTTACATTTACTTTAATTTGCACAGAAACAAATTTTTAGGCCTTTGTTAAAACAATCTGCTGAGAAACTCAGAGCTAGTTTGTCAGTCTATTCCACATTTTCACAGCTCTTACAGCAAATAACCCTTTCTGTTTTTGCTCTAGATGTAAAGAATGCCCCTTTGTTCTCTGTAATGAACTGAAAGTAAATAACTTGTAGCCCTCTTTTGGGATGGTTATGAGAATTACCCTCCCCAAATAGGATATTGCGCTAAGAGCAAATGACAATAAAAAAATGTAGTTCTTCTGACTGCTTGAATTTTTGTATAACAACGTGGGCATTAATCGTGATGCATCGCGTAATCAAATTGAATCGTTGATAGAATAATCGTAATCAAATCGTAAGACCAGTGAAGATGCGCACCCTACCCTCCACTCTAACCCACCACATGTGAGAAGAGGACATGGCATCCGCTGCAAGGCCACAATCGCCCCACCTCTCCACCTCGTCCAGTCAAGGAATGCTTTGCATTTGTTCAGAAAATGCAAAGCATTCTCTGAATGGTGCCTGTGCTGAGTGGCCGACCTCCTGTGTTCATAATGTATTGAGCTGACCACTCAGCTCGGGACCTGGAAACAAGTGGAAACCAGTGGAGTAGTGGTGTCTACTACACTGATTTCCAGTGGCATCGGCCAGGTATGGTATTGCCATACTGTAGTTACATTGGTCCAAACTGTATACAGTAAAACAATGTAAAAATATGCCATGCCTAGAATTCATCTTTAAAGTGTTATTAAACCCAGAACCTGCATTCACTATATCTGGTCTCCCACAGCACACAGAACAAGAAAATGCAATAATTATAGTAAATAAAAACTTATAAATACCCCTTTTCATCAGCAGAACAGTATATAGCAGTCTTGTGACTTCTATCAGTGTGTGGTGAAAGCTTGTAGGAGGAGTTTTCATTTCTCTCAGGATGGTTCTATGAGGATGCGGGGGACCCCTGACCCTCTGACTTCACTAGGCAGTGCTAAATGGCCCTGTTCTGATCTCATGCACTCGCCCTAGAAAAAAAACTCTCTCTACCAATGCACATCAAACTGAGCATGTGCAGCCTGACTCCATAGACTCTGTAAATATTCATTTTTTTTTTTTTTTTTTTTAGTCTGTGAAAGAAGGGGAGGATCAGACAGCTTAACCCCTTAGGTTCCACAGTGAATATAACAAGCATGCTTTACTGCATACACAGACTGGGTTTACTGTTGTGGGTTTAGTAACACTTTAACCACTTCCCGACCACCTGCCGCCTTTTTAGCTACAACAGTTGGTATCCATAAAAAGAATAATAGGACTGCAATCACAAATATACATTCTTTTTATGGATACCAACTGTTGTAGCTGCATGGTATCTTATCCATTTGACCGATTTGTGCTACTGTACGGATTTGACTGTGGAGTATCAGCCATGAGTACCTCACACTAATCCCATTGGAGGATCATCAATAAGGGTGTCACAAGAGGGAATGATGGAATGTTTTAGCCACTCCCCAGAGGGAGGGGACTCTCTTTAAATGGAGTCAGTGCCCTGAAGTCAGTGGAAAGGTCGGCAGTTGTGTTTTCAGCCTCCCCAAGCTCCACAGCTTTCGCCTCAGAGGTAGAGGGTCCTGGGGAAGCCTCCCCCCCCCCCCCCCAAGGGTGACTCGGCTAATATAAAACTTTTTTTTTTTTGCCTTAGTTAAGAAAGGAAAGTTAAAACTTTTGCCTTAGAATTTGGAGTCATCTCCGCCCCTAGTGGCTAGTCCGCTCATACCAGGTATGTGCAAGGCAGAGAGGGGGTAGGGAGGCTACAATTATATCCGTGGCCGTTGTCCTTTTTTTTTTTTTTATACTTTGTCTGCCTGTCTCCAACTCTTCTAGGTCCGATCAGCAGCACAATGCATGCAGAGAAGATTGGCGTTCGAAATGGCAACACCGGCACTCCTCATCCAGGTCCAGACGCAGATCCCCCCATAGTCCGGGCACGAGGGCCAGTCTTCTTACTCCAAGCACCATGGCCGCTCGGAGCATCCTCATGGAAGGAAGTGCTGGGGTTGTGGACTACAGGTTCTGGACGGTACGTCCCTCTGCAACCGCTGTTATGCCCAAGCAACTGGTGAATGGGAAAACTCGGACCAGCACCTGGAAGATGTGGTGCGCAGGGTCCTCAAGGACTCCCTGGCCAAGCTTAATCGTCCAAGTACATCCGCAGGGCCGCCTCGCTCGCCAGAAAGAGAAATCTTGGATCAGGACCCCTTCTAGTCATCTCAGCCTAGTCGCCCTTCCATCTTGCCTTCGGATGACCCCTGTCTGGGATTTGAATTTTGTCTAGTTTCCCCCTTGGTGAAAGCCGTAAGGGAAGCCCTTGATTGGGAGGATCCCGCGGTCTCCCCTCCGAAGCAGAAAAAGTTTTTTAAGCAACTGTGTAAAGAATGTTTGAACTTTCCGTTCTTAGGGGAGCTGGGAGAGATCATCACCGAAGAGTGGAGCAAGGTTGAGAGGAAAAACACTATGCTCGCCAAGATGGCAAAACTATACCCATTCAAGCAGGAAGAGGTTAAGTATCTGGAGTCTCCACCTCTGGTGGATGCAGCGGCGATGAGGCTCGTAAAGCATGTTACTCTCCCAATGGAAGACAGGTGTCCTTCAAGGACCCCCTGGAGAGAAGAATAGATTCTGACCTCAGATGGGCTTATCTCACAGCAGGTATGGCCTGCAAATCAGCTTTGGCCCTGGCTACAGTATAAAAGCTATGGAGGTCTGGATCGACGGCCTTGATGAGACTCTCAAGGGAGTCTCAGAAGAAGCAGCAAGGAGCTCTCCGATTCAAGAGCTGAGGATGGCTGCGGGGGAAGCAAAACGCGAATTGCGCCAGGGAGGTGCGTAATTACAAACCAGGCAGGCGCTTTGGGAGAGGATGGAAGTCCAGGCAGTCTGCCTTCCAGAAGGGCCTCAAAGGAGCCTCGTCCGGGGACCGGGAGGCCACTAAATCTTTTTGAGAATATGCCCGCCCCGGCATCTCCAGTGGGAGCCCATTTGCTCTGCTTTCGGGATGTATGGGCGGCCTCGATTCAAGACCCCTGCATCCTCAATACGGTTTCTCAGGGGCACTCCTGGGCCTTCAGCAGCGTTCCCATGTGCAGATTCATCACCACGTCTCTTCCTCCCTCAGCAGAAAAAAGGAAGATCCTTCTCTCCTACATAGAAACTCTGGTGGTCCAGGAAGCCGTAATTCCAGTTCCAGACTCGGAAAGAGATCAGGGAATTTATTCACCCCTGTTCTTAGTTCAAAAGAAGAATGGCACCTGGAGACCTGTGATAGACCTTACACTCCTCAACAAGTCTATACGCAGATAAAAATTAAAGATGGAGTCCCTGATCACGATCCAGCATTCAGTCCAACCAGGAGATTGGCTAGCGTCCATAGACCTGAAGGACGCCTATTTTCACTTTCCAGTGGCGAAAGAGTTCTAGTGGCTTCTCCGCTTCGCCATCGGACGAGCTCATATGCAGTTCACCTCTCTCCCCTTCGGGCTTTAAACATTACATTTTCAAATATCTTGTTGGCAGTGGTGGCCCTTATCAGGATCAGGGCATCAGGTTACACCACTATCTGGACGACTTGCTTCTTCTGTCCCGAAACAGGTCTCAACTGCTCGAGGACTTAGATCAAGTGGTCTCAGTTCTCCAGGATTTCGGTTGGATCTTGAACTTCGAGAAGAGTCACCTGGTTCCCACACAATCTCTTGTGTTCCTGGGGGCACTTTTCGACACGGTGAAGTGCACCATCTCCATGCCGAAGAGAAAATCGTGGTGGTTCGGGACAGGGTGGCTCTCGCTCTCGCTTCCTCTCGTCTCACTGCTCGGCAGTGCCTGAGGGTAGTGGGAACCCTGGTGACCACAGCCCCCATGTTGAAATGGGCTTTGTGGAAGTTGCGGCCGTTCCAGAGGGGCTTTCTCCAACAGTGGACATCAGAGAACATGTCCCAACACATCCATCTGACTTCATGCATGAAGAGGTGCCTTCCCTGGTGGCTACTACGGGAGAATCTTGTCAACTGCCATTCCATAGCCCCGGTTGCATGGATCACAGTAACCTCGGATGCCAGCAGTACCGGTTGGGGAGCCCGCTGCCTGTCAGAAGTGGCACAAGGCAGATGGGTTTTTCCCACCCGCGGACTAGTCTCCAATATTCTGGAGCTGCGGGCTGCCTTCAAAGCACTGCAAGCCTTCCGCCATCTGATCCAAGGGGCCTCAGTAATGCTCAGGTTGGACAATACAACGGTGGTGGCGTATGTGAAAAGGCAGGGAGGGACCCGCAGCCTGTCATTGCTCCGTGAGACGGAGCCAATTATGTCCTGGGCACAAAAGAACCTGGCCAATCTTTTGGCAGCTTATGTTCCGGGAGCACTGAATGTGGAAGCGAACTTTCTTTACAGATACAAACTCGCCAACAACGAGTGGTCTCTCCATCAGGAAGTTTTTTTCAACTGGATTCTTTCTCTGGGGTTCTGTCCGGAGGTAGACCTCTTTGCAGCTCCTCACAACAGGAAGCTTCAAAAATATTATGCAAGGTTCCGAGACCCTCTGGCATTCGGAGTGGATGCTCTCACGGACAGCTGGAAATTTCACAGAGCCTACGCCTTTCCACCAGTCCCAATAATTCTCCAGTTGCTACGGAGGCTGAGGATGGAGACAGTAGAAATCCTGGCGGTGATTCCGTATTGGCCCAACAGGCTTTGGTTCCCTCTGTTGACTCTCCTCAGCTACTGAGATCCAATCTTTCTGCCTCTCAGACC
This sequence comes from Pelophylax lessonae, assembly GCF_965119305.1. NCBI lineage: Eukaryota > Metazoa > Chordata > Amphibia > Anura > Ranidae > Pelophylax > Pelophylax lessonae. The sequence continues at coordinate 181,184,383 of NC_138780.1, read as the reverse complement.
GGATCTATTGTCTCAAGGCCCTACACTGCATCCATGCCCTGCGCGCCTGCATCTCAAGGCTTGGTTCTTGAGAGGGGGAGGTTGGAGGCCCAGGCATGCCCAGTAGAAGTGATTCCCACACTCCTGAGTGCCAGAAGGAATAGCACTAATAAGGTCTATGAGAGAATATGATCAAAATTTGTGAGTCATCAAGCTCTTAGGTCCGGTTCAGTAGACGCACCTATGGTCCAGGACGTATTGGGGTTCTTGCAATCTGGCCTAGATCTTTCCTTGTCGGTCAGCTCGCTCCGGGTGCAAGTCTCGGCCATTTCAGCGTTTACGGGGACATCGTGGGCCAAGCACCAGCTAGTCCAGCAGTTCTTCAAGGGAGCAATTAGGCTTCGGCCCCAAAGGAAACCAAGATTCCCCAAATGGGACCTTCCTCTAGTTCTGGACTTCTTCTCATCATCTGGTTCAGCTTCCCTTTCAATCAAAGAGCTCACTCTCAAGACAGCGTTCTTAGTGGCTATTACCTCTGCTAAGAGGGTCTCCGAGATCCAAAACCTGATGTCGAAGGAGCCTTTCTTGACTTTCTTCCCGGATAGAGTGGTCCTGATTCCTATGCTGGGGTCAAATCCCAAGGTGACCTCCGTCTTTCATGAGAACACAGACATTGTCCTTCCCACCTTCAGGGTCGGTGAAGCTTCTTTGGTTCATCCTCTTGATGTCGGTGATACCCTGAAACAATATCTGGCAGCCACTTCCTCCTTTCGCCAGTCTGATTTTCTTTTTGTCCTTCTTCAAGGAGGGAAGAAAGGAATGCGTGCTTCTTCCAGAGTAGTTGCTGCATGGATTGTCCAGGCCTTTCAGTGGGCCTACAGAGCAAAGGGCTTGGCTCCTCCGGAGGCGGTAACGGCACATTCGACTTGAAGCGTCTCCACGTCATGGGCAGTCTCTAGGCATGTCGCTCCTGATGTGATCTGCAGGGCAGCGTCTTGGTCGTCTATCAACACTTTTCTTTCTCATTATTGTGTTGAACCGGCTGCCTTATCTTCTGTTAATTTTGGTGTTCAAGTACTTTCGGTGGATGGTACTAATTAACCACTTCCTGCCCTATAGGCGATTGATGGCGGGAATGTGGTTGCATTATTCTGACAGGACGTCATATGATAATGCGCAGGATAATGCACTCTGCGCACCCCCGGAGGGCGCGCAGAGTGGCGATTGGTGATGCGCCGTGTCAGTCTGACTCCCCGCATCTCCGATCTCGGTAAAGAGCCTACTGACGTAGGCTCTTTCCCATGTGAGCAGCCGTGTCCAACCACGGCTGGTCACATAGTACATAGGAAGAGCCGTTGATCGGCTTTCCTCAGTACGTGCCTGACGGGCACGAGTAAAGGAGCGCCAATCTGCAGCTCCCCTGACATTGATTACCAGTGCAGACCCTCGGGGGGGGGGGGGGTGCCACTAGAACCACCAGGTATGCCCACCCATGACCCCAGGGATGCCCACTATGGCCACCAGGGATGGCAATCAGGGCTCAGGGAGCCCCCCAGTGCCCTCCTCATCAGTGCTGCCCACCAGTGCCCATCATTGCCATCTATCAGGGCCGCCCACCAGTGCCCATTATTGCCCACCAGTGGTGCCCATCAGTGCCACCCGTCAGTGCCACCTATCAGTGCCCAGCAGTTCCCACCAGTGCCGCCTATCAATGCCCATTAGTGCCCATCAGTGCCACCTATCAGTGCCCAGCAGTGCCGCCTATCAGTGCCCAGCAGTGCCGCCTATCAGTGCCCAGCAGTGCCGCCTATCAGTTCCCAGCAGTGCCGCCTATCAGTGCCCACCAATGCTGCAAATCAGTGATACCTATCAGTGCCACCCCATCAGTGCCTCCTCATCAGTGCCTGTCAGTGCAGCCTCATCAGTGCTCATTAGTGCAGGGAAAAACGTATTTATTTACAAAATTGTATAGCATAAACAAAAAACTTTTTTTTTTTTTTATTTCAAACTTTTCGGTCTTTTTTTATTTGTTTAGCAAAAAAGAAAAAAACCTTGTGGTGATCAAATACCACCAAAAGAAAGCTCTATTTGTGGGGGGAAAATGACATAGATTTGGTTTAGGTACAGTGTTGCATGACTGCGCAATTGTCATTCAAAATGCAACAGCGCTAAAAGCTGGAAATTGGCCTGGGCAGAAAGGGGGTGAAAGTGCCCTGTATTGAAGTGGTTAAAAGTTTTTGTTTAGCATCTTCCCACCTGGGAGTGTATAGCGAGTTATTTCCCGAACGTATGCTATACTTGCCGTAATTTTCCTTTCCTGATGGACTCCATGGCAGCAGGAGTCCCCTCCCGATTCCTGAGTAGGCTAGTTACAGAACACGGATGCTGAAAGGGAGAAGAGATTTTTGGGAGTGGGGTCCTATAGGGTAGGAGAGGAGGCGGGGCTACCCGAATGTATGCTGCCATGGAGTTCATCAGGAAAGGAAAATTACGGTAAGTATTTGATAAAATTTCCCGTTTTTTTTTTTTTTTTCAAAATTGTCGCACTTTTTTGTTTATAGCGCAAAAAAATTGCACAGGGGATCAAATACCAGCAAAAGAAAACTCTATATGTGGGGAAAAAAAAGACGTTGAAGTTGTTTGGGTTCAGCGTCGCACAACCGCGCAATTTTCCGTTAAATTAACGCAGTGCCGAATTGCAAAATAGGGCCTGGTCATTAAAGGGTCTAAAAGTGCTTAAGTACTCAGTGAATGGGCGACCTACCACAACATCTGAAAAACTGGCATTGCTGCACATGGAAAAGTGTGAAATAAACCTAAGTCAGGATAATGGAACATTTTCTGTTGTGTGTTTTTATGATTTACTGTACATCACTACACTGCAACAAATATCTTCATAGTCCTCATAGTGGCAGTTGTTTGCTATGGGTTATTACACATTGGCCATCACCTTTTCCTTATTAGGCAAGAATAATTTTTCTTTTTTTTTTTCTTTTTTTTATGATCGCTGATAAAAATGTGACTGTCATTGCTATTCCTTATTTCTGGTTCTTCTCACAAGTTCTGCGCTGTGTGCCGGGGCGGTATACCTCGCAACGTCCTCTAGTCCCAGCGCAGAGGACTTCCAGCTGTCCTGCTGATGATTCACATTGTACATGGCAGATACATCCACCTGTGCATCTGTCTTCGGGAAATATAGTCCTGCAGTCCCTGAGCGGCATCCGACTATGACAAACCTCTACTTCATCCACACGTTATAAATCATATGTAATTAAATATGCCCTCCCTATTCCCAATAAATCTGGAGGCCTGGCTCCCTGCCCAAAAAACATTGGCCTAAGCACAAGGAAAGGTTATAAAATGATGTGTATTAACCCTTGCCTCCCTGCTGATCTATGTACAGATTATGGCAGCGGGATGGATGCAGCAGCAGCCTGCAGAGTGTCAGCTGCCGATGTGTAGGATGGAAGCAGATAGTAGACCAGGTTAAGGTGAGAGAACGTGTCATTCCTTTTCTGACTGCATGCGTTCGCCAGAGGTTAAAGCTGAACTGTAAGCATATTTGAAAGATACACTAATGCAGCTCTGTACTCAATAATACATCATTCAATATTATTTTTTTTTTTTCAATACAAGTGATGTTTAAACCTGAATTTGACCTGGTATTGGCCCCTTAAAGTCCCTGTACAACAGAGCACAGACTGGGGGAAAGTGAAGCGGCATGAGGAGCCAATCAATTTTGCTGCAGTGCATATATGTTAACAAGTAACATGCTGGTAAGCGAAAAAAGCAGGGAGCTTGTCAGTCTTCTGCTTATCCTTTCATTATTCCTTAAAGTGGTTCTCAAGACAGAAGGTTTTTTATCTTAATGCATTCTATGCTTTAAGATAAAAAAATCTTCTGGGTGCAGTGGCCCCCTTCATACTTACCTGAGCCCCCCTTGATCCAGCAATGTTGCAAAAGAGCCTCAGCTGTCCAGGACTCTCCCTACTCATTGGCTGAGACAGCAGCAGGTGCCATTGGCTCCTACTGCTGTCAATCAAAGTTTGTTAGCCAATGAGTAGAGAGAGGCGGCTCAGTGTCTGAATGGACACAGAGCAGCAGCTCGGTTCAGATGCCCCCATAGCAAGCTGTTTGTTATGGGGGCACTTGGCAGGAGGGAGGAGCCAGGAGCACCAGCGAGGGACCTGAGAAGAGGAGAATCTGGGCTGCTCTGTGCAAAACCATTACACCGAGCAGGTAAGTATACAATGTTTGTTATTTTTAAACAAAAAAACAAGACTTTAATATCACTTTAAGACCCCGTTCACACTGGGGCGACTTGTCAGGCGACCTGGTCGCCTGACAAGTCGCCGTGGGTCGCCTGCCATAGAGTAGCACAGGACACGTTCTAATAAGAGCGACACAAGTCGCTCTGACTTAGAAAAAGGGTCCTGAGCTTCTTTGGGGCGACCTGGAGTGACCTGCATTGACTTCAATGATATGAAGTCCGTGCCAGCCACTCCGAGGTCGCGGTGCGAGCTGCGCACCGCGACTTCACAGGTCGCCCCGGCAAGTCGGGTCGCTCATCTGTGAACCGGCTCTTAAAGGTAACTTTTATTGGATAAATACGGAGGCTTTCAGTGATGATCTCTTCTAGGAATCGCTGTTCAGCTCTGGCTTCATAATTCTAAGACCCCACTCACTACCTGAGGATAGTGGGAACAGGGTTTTTTCACATGTTAATGCCCGTTGCGCCTAGGGTAGCCTATTCATTTGCATGGGCTGCCTTAGGCCCCTTTCACACGGGATGGATCCATTTGGACAGGCTCGTCTTGCTCAGGGAGGATCGCATCGTTGATCCCCTCTGAGTGGCGGATGACAGGATCGTCTCCACTCACAGAGCCCTGTCAGAGCCCCGCTCTCTTCTATGGGGAGATCAGATGAGAACATACGTATGTTTTCAGCAGGTCTTGTCAGATCAGATGCCAGCCTGATCGGGTCTGCCTGAAAAACGGAAAGACGGACCCCATCAGCCCCATCGCGTGAAAAGGGCCTTACACGCAATAAATGCTCCAAAGTAGTTCCGTAACTTTTCAGTCGTGAAACGGCGGGCATTTTTAAGCGGGCATTTTGTAGCACGCAAAACCTGTGCTTGGAGTGCCGTTAACAATAAATAGCATCGCAACTGGGACCTGCAATTGCAGCACGTTTCGGACACACATAGCAAAATGCTCAACTTTAAGAAACACGTAGGCCTAAAGTATAACTAAAAGCAAAACTTCTCACCTGCCAAAAGAGTCCTCTAGCAGTGTTTCTCAAACTTTTTTCAAACAAGGCACCCTTTAAAATTATGGACAGTCTTGAGGCGCCCCTTTCTAAAATGTAAAAACTATTATGTTATTATGTTAGTTTTACATAATGCAGCAACATCAATACATGTTGGACACCCAATGTTAGCGGTGATTTATTCTTCAAAAGCAAATACACTTTTGCGAATTGGTACTGACTAGTATTTCAATGTTTCTCTTCTGCCTCAGTTTTGAGACCCCAATGCTGATGGAGAGAGGCAGGGGAGGGTCAAACGAGGATGATATGCAGGTGTAGCACTGCCCCTGTAAGGACTGCCAAATTTCACTCACTGGTCTCCCTGAGTTACCAGCATACAAAAATGACAGTTTCAAGTTCTTACTTTCTCCTTCCTTGGCTCGCTCCAATAATCCAGTCCATGGGGTATTTGGTTGTTTTTGTTTTATTTTAAATAGGGGGATAGGAAAAGAGATTAGTGGGATACTCCAATTTGAACTATAGACAATGTTTGAGGACTCCTAACTTTTGATACAGCCAGGCTGTTGATTCACCCTTCCACTATGGGTGAACTTGGATTAAGTCTCTTTACTTAAGACGACTTGGTGAACTGATAGTTATCTTCAGGACGCTCTCACCAGCATCCTCCTTCTCTTCCACTGCTGACACCCTTCCACTGACTAGTCTACACTTAGGGCTGGCCCCCCTCATGTCAGGCCTCCTGACACGAGTCCCTGTACTCATAATACTGTGGCCCCAGGGTCTCCAGTGTCCCCCCTCTGTCAGCTCTCCTGGACCTCTGGGTTCAGCTCCTCTCATCCATTCCTCAGGCCCTCAGGATGACCTTCTGCGACCGAATGGCACCTCTTCAGAGGAGGAGGCGGCCGCCCCCTCCCTCTGGGACTCTGCTATCCAGCCAAAGACCCCCCATCACATGTGCTCCTGGCTTTATACAGTATCCCAGAATGCCCTAAGACGAACTGCCCTCTGCCAATGACCAGGACTGTATCAAAAGCCTATGCACTCATTCGTCAAGTTTCTTCCCAATGTCCAACATGCCTCCCTATTGGACCAGTGTGAAACACACTCTAGACGGAATGAATTGCATACTGAGCACAACGAGCAGACCTCACTAACAGATCTTGCACTCTGGTAGGCAGAAAGCAATATGGATTTACCTGCAGCCCCTCTGGTAAGCAGACAGAGCTCAAAACTATACTCTCTCACTAGTACCTACCTAGGAGGATGCTACACAGGCAACTGACATCCTCCTTATTGATGATGTCATTGGTCGTTAGGAGGTTGGCAGCTAGAAGGTTGTAATGGTGTACAATGGAAACCTGTGGCTTTGTGTAATTAAAAGGCAAATTTCATCCACCCACCCACTTATATACAATTTTGGAGTAAAATTTAGGCATTTTGCCAAGGCACGGCTAAAGAAATCTCAGGGCATCCCAGGGTGCTGGGCACCCTGGTTAAAAAAGGCTGCTCTAGCAAGCCAGCCCAAGTTTGTACATAAGCCAAATGATGATCTTCTGGGTGCCACTGAACGGTACATTGCATGCCCACCTTGAGCGAATTACTGTGTTGTTTTTGCACCTAAACAAATGTTTTCTTTCATTCTTCAATAATGCGCTGTGAACAATACTACTACAGGCTAAATTTTGCTGCAGTGAAAACTTTAAATTTTGCTTCTTTAAGTTCCATAGGTAACATTTGCTAGCAAAAAGTAAATAAATGTTTTTTTCTTTGTTTTGGGGTGTATTTAGAAAAATTGTATTGTTTTTTGCATTTTTTAGCTAGACAATAGCGTCAATTCTTCCCCATTCCACCTAATACTAAAGCTCGCCATATAAGATTTCTCTCATTCATTCTGTGGGGTCAACATATTTCATAGCTCTGCTTCCACACTGGGAGCAAGGCTCTTTCTCCCTTTCAACATGGTGGCAGGGAAACACAGGTTTTCTATTTGGGATGTGGCTGCATTTCACTGTAAGGCCCCTTTCAAACAGGGAGTTCGTTCAGATCAGCCTGTCCGTTTTTCAGGCGGATCTGAGCGGATGCCCCATGCATCTCTATGGGGCATCGGATGTCAGCGGAGACATGTCCGCTGACATCCGATCCGTCAAAACCGGACGGTCCGTTCTCATCTGATTCCCCCATAGAGATGCATGGGGACCTGACCGCTCTGTCTCCATACACAACGCGGAGACACAGCTGCCATCCTCCTGCTCAGCTGAGAATCGGCAGATCGATCCCCCGCTGAGATAAACGGAGTCCGTCTGACGGACCAGACTGTGTGAAAGGGGCCTAAGACTTTCCACACCTTTTTGTAATTTTTGGATTGGGTTCTGCTGGTTTAAACTGAAAGTTTGATTGGGGTTTATATAAAAGAAAAAAAAAATGTGGCATGCCTGGAGTATTTGATACCCCGGGCAGATCAGTTTCTAATATCTACCTGCTGTATGCAACAAAATTATTTTCAGAAATAATCTTAAAATCCTAACAGAAAAGTAGCACAGATCATAAAATTGTGGTGTCCCCTTGACATCAGTATTCATTGTAGATGTACCCCTCCTACATTGGTGGTCAGTGTACTGTAGCTGTAACTAGGGTTGCACTGATACCGGTATCGGTGCCAGTAGCGAGTATTTGCACGAGTACTCTTAAGCCCCGTACACACGTACCGATCGTCGGCCGAACGATTGGCCGTCTTTTGTCCCCGGGCTGTCGTGTCCGCTGAAAAGTGCAAAAGACTGCACACAAATTTTGTCCGCCGACTGCAGAAGTGATGTCATGTGATGGTTAACTTTCCCTGTGTTTTTTCTTTTCTGAGCATGCCCAGTCTTGCAAATCTGCTGTCTGTTGGCCGAAATCTGTACTGACTGGCGAACAATCGGCCGTTCTGGTGTCGGCATACAAAAATTTTAATGCTTGCACGACAGATTCTGTTCGGCCCAAAGTGCGCTGTCGGCTGTCGGAAGCATCATACTAACAAGCCGAAAATCGGCCGATCGGTTGTCGGCCGAATCTTTTCGGCCGACAATCTGCACGTGTGTACGGGCCTTTACTCGTGCAAACACCTTCATGCCTGAAACCAATAACTTTGCGATGCGATTTGAGCCCATACAAAATGAATAAGCTTAAACCGCACTGCAAAGAATCGCATGTGTTTTAAACAGGAATGCGGTGTGATTCCTGTCAGCATCGCATGCGGTTTCCCGCACTGCTCCTATGTGAACCCTGGCTTGTCATAGTGACTTCAGCCTTGGTTCACACAAGAGCAGTGCAGGAAACCACATGCGATTGGGACCCAAATCTCACCACATTCCTGTTCAAATCGTATGTGATTCTTTGCAGTGCGATTTTAAGCCTATTCATTTTGTATGGGCTCAAGTCACATTGCAAAGGTATTGGTTTCAGGTATTGGAGCATTTGCACGAATACTCATGTAAATACTCGGTATTGGCACCGATTCTGGTATTGGTGCAACCCTAGTTACAGCTACACTGACCACTAGTGTGGGGAGTTTAATCTACACTGACCACCAATGTAGGGGGGGCTATATTATAGCTACACTTTTATGGGCTCAAATCGCACTGCAAAGGTTTCGGTACTCTGTATCAGCAAGTACTTGATCAAAAGTATCTGTACTTGCTGGTAAAAAAACGGGTATCGATGCAACCCTAGCTGCACCCTTACACTGGTGGTTAGCATGAATGTAAACCCTTACAATGGGGGTCAATGTGGTTGTAGCCCCTGACAATGGTGACCACTATAGTTGTAGTTCCTTACATTTGGTGGATAGTGGAAAGTTGCATCCTTGTGTTGGAGGTCTGCATTGGTGGGAGATCAATTCACCACACCCTAGCAACCTCAGGAGGAACATTGGGGTTCCACAGAACCCTGATTGAGAAGGACTGCTCTAGGGTCTAACCGAGGTCCTGACTTTACCACATTTGAAGTATGTCCTGGATAGCGTCAGCCATCCACTGATTGATTTCCCTCGTTCCCTGGAATTGCTGTTTAATAAAACCCATATCGTCATCTGCGGATTTATGTGCGTGTGTAATAAACATGAAGATATTTTTCCTTCTGCCAAAATGTTGCAGAAAATCCGGTAACCTAGCAGGCCCATGAATTTGCAATGGATGTAATATCTGGGAATAAACACCGGAGGATTGAAACTATTTCCTGTGCCTCAGAATTAGGAATATTGACTTTGGAGAGGGGGTGTCGGCCATCGCTTAGCCCGGAAGCCAAATAAACATTTATCTTCTGGGTTTCATAAAGATTTCCCCCTGAAAAATGAGGCCAGTGTCACCAAACTCCATGTGTGTAATAGGCAGGGGGGCTGGCGGGAATCCAACGCAAACCCTGACCCCATTAATAATACAAGAAGTTGGCTCCTCACGCTCCGAGACTTCCCAGGGCCCCCTTACTGTCACCGCAGCAGTTTTGTTGATCCATCACAACCCATCAGGACTCCAAAGACGCCTCGCTTCTCCCAAACACCCCTGAAGAGATGGAAGGACTTTTTAATGAAATACAAAATGTTCCTCAAACTGTCTGTGCTGAGCCCCGTGGAGACCAGGTACCAGTGAAACGTGTCTAGTGGTACCTCCTGCATGGGCAGCTGAATGAGCTCTCTGTATCAGGGCCTGGGGCCTTGGATGTCATGTTGTCGGCTCACAAGCGATAGCACTGTCCAGAGGGTGAAGACAGACTGTGCTCCACCACTGATGGATGGGATTAGCTTGTGTTCTGTCAGGAATAACTGTATGTTCCTTTAGAGGAAGTAGATGGAGGTGTGGGGAGAGATGTAGGGGGGTACATGGAGGCTCTGGGAGGATTCCAATACACCATGCAGAATAAACTGTTCAGCACACACCGTGAAATCTGCTCACACTGCACACTTTCACTTTATTTTCTAGATGTTTCTTCTGGATCAGGATACTTTCTTCCCTGCTTCAGGTGCCCAATAGAAATTTGAATGTTACTACATCATTGTGTGACTGCTCCAAGCTGACTTAGGAAGGCAATACATGACTACATAGTACCTCGTCTGTTACAATGCCTTTAGTATTTGTAGGGCCAAAACGTCTATATTTCTTTTTGTTTTGGATAGCGTTTGTAATGGTTAAAACCCTCATGAGTTTATTTTTTGTCATCTCTGTCCCATTTTGGGAGATTTCCTTTCACATACTGACTGAGGAAACCTCTTTGGTTTATATCATTGTCAAGATATGGTCGTGTGGCCAAAATAGGTCAATATTGTCTCCAGCATCCTTGGCCCTTTTATGTGTTATTAATATAAAAGGCGCACAAAACCAATAGCTCTGTAGTGATCAATACAAAGTTATGTGTGAAAAAATAAAATTCATATTAGGTAAACCTTCATAAACAATGTGCATCATGTAAATGGTGAAATAACAATCACATAATAGACTTGTAAATAACAAAATGGCGTAAACGTCAAAGAAAAATATAAAAGTCCAAATGAGAAATTTTGAAAATGATGAGAATTCACGTGTAATAATTCCACCTCACAGACAAGTGTGCCAATTAACTTACAAAATGATAATGATCTCCAAATAATAAGAGATCATACAGAGCAGAAATCGTCCAAATTGGGGGCCACCATTGAGGGAGGTTAGTCGGCTCATCTAAATTGGCCCTAATATGTGTGCATGCATGCGTGTGAGGTAGGAACCTTAGATTGCAGCCTCCTTGAGGGCAGGACCTGATACAGTAGGTATAGAAAGGAATCACCCCCTTTAAAATAATCACGTTGTTGCTTTGCAGCCCGAAATGAAGACATTTAACATCTAAGTGAAAGATAGAACACCAACATGTCAGGAAAAAAAAAATCAAAAACAGAATCACTGTTGGAAAAAGGATCACCCACTTGTGTCAGTATTTTGTTGAACTACCTTTTGTTTAATTGCAGCCTTTAGTCTGATGGGATATGTCTCTACTAACTTTGCACATCTAGACTTTGCAATATTTCCCCACTCTTTATTGCAGAACTACTCAAGTTCAGTTAAATTTGATGGTGACCATTTGTGGAATGCAGTCTTCCTCATTCCACAGATTTTCAATAGGGTTTAAGTCTGGGCTCTGACTAAGTTATGCAAGGACATTCACCCTTTTCCTCTGTCAACCACTGTGTGGTCATTTTTGCTGTGTGCTTTGGGTCATTGTCATGTTGGAAGGTAAATATTCTTCCTCCTTTTATCTTGCAATCCTCCCATACAAGCCACATATGTGGAGAATTTGTGATATTTTTGTCACATGCACACAATGACCACTCTTTGTCATCAATTCCTGCAACTGCTTTAGAGTTGCTGTAGGCCTCTTGGTAGCCTCTCTGACCAGTTTCCTCCTGGCTCTTTCATCCAGTTTAGAGCAATGTCCTGATCCAGGGATGGTCTGTGTTGTACTAAATACCTTCCACTTCTTAATAATAGACTTCACTGTGCTTCTATGCATTTATAAAGCCTTTGAAGTTTTTTTGTATCCATTTTCTGGCTTGTGCTTGTCCAGCACTTTATCCCGGAGAATCCAGTGACAGTGCCTTGTCACCCATAGTTGATTGTTAACTTCAGTTACACTATCAGGGACTGAAATGCTCCAGGAAAGCTCTTTTCATGCTGAGCTAATTAAAGTGACCGCAGCTGATCACAGCTGAAAGTCAAATGGCTTTGTGTGCCATTAGGAAGGCGATTAGTTACACCTGATTGAGTTTACAAAAAAATTTTAAGGCCCCTTTCACACAGGCGGATCGAACGCCTGTCCGTTTTTTTGGCGGATCTGAACGGTCCCCCCATGCATTCCTATGGGGCATCGGATGTCAGCGGAGACATGTCCGCTGACATCCGACCCGATCCGATCAGTCAAATCTGGACGCATGGAAACCCTATTTTCCATCCGTCCAGCGGATCGAAACGGGTGAGAACGGACTGACGGTCCGTTGACATCCGATTTCCCCCATAGAGATGCATGGGGAACTGTCAGCTGTGTCTCCGCACACAGCGCGGAGACACAGCTGTCCTCCTGCTGCTCAGCGGGGGATCGGCGGCTCGAACCCCCGCTGAGAAAAACGGACTCCGTCCAACGGACGGAGTATGTGAAAGGAGCCTAAGAGATGGGTGATCCTTTTTCCAACTCGTTAAATGTTTTTTTTTTCTCTAACATGTTGGTGTTAGAGTAATTCGATTTTATAGGCTGCACTGAGTAATACAGCTGGATAAAACAAAAATTGTGTATGTCTTCATTTCAGGCTGCAAAGCAACAAATGTGATTATTTTTGGGTGGTGGTTCTTTTTCTATTCCCATTTTATAAATATATATATATATATATATATATATATATATATATATATATATATATATATATGTAAAGCATTTCATATGTTGTTGGCACTACATATCTGTAATGAAATTTTAGTATGCATGATGTAGTAGGTGCCTTCAGAGCTATGTCCATCTATGCAGGTCTTGTGCTTATGCTCAATAAATCTCCCTTGCTTGTTTGAAGCTGGCATTCGGACTAATGTTTCTGGATCAAATTTCCTGTGCGCAGGGGGGGGGGCACCATGTAGACGCGGCTGTTGTTGAGCACAGCCCAGGGGCTCAAGACATGCCGTCTGCATCCTCGCATAGGAGCTCCAGGCTCCCAGCTGGCTCATCTGTTAGGCCGCTTTTCTTTTAATCTCTAGCTGGTAGGCAGGTGTACTCTGCACTGTGCTTATATACAGGTGTATATTACAGTATATATTACATGTGACAGTATGTCCTGCTGCTTCTTATAGGCAGAGGTTTATTAGTTATGGCTTCAAGCTGGATATATTATTAGACATGCTAGACAGATTTTACTGTCTTTTCAGTAAATGAAAGTTCTGGATTTATACCTGGTGACTTTGTAGAGCTTGCTGCAGCCATCCAGGGCCGAAGATCTGGGTGTTCATTTTGTGATTCTGAAAAAGTCCCTTATTTAACTACAGACAAGGATGCAGGTGCTAAAATAAATCCAGGCATTGGTTCTGTAGAGCATTTGGAAATTTTTAAAAATGCAAATATAGTGCCTGTTCTGTAGGCCTATGTGAATGAGGACTGAAAACCCTATTGTTGTACTCTATGGGCCGGTTCACACTGGTGTGATGCCAGATATTGCATGTGATCTGCGCCGCATTGCTGTGCAGCAGATCACATGCGTTGTCTGTGCGATGCAAATTCAGCCAAACAAACTGTGTGGCTGAATTTGCATCGCAATTGGACCAAACTCATGCAGGACCCTTCTTTTTTTTTGTCTGCACCGGAATCGATTTACATGGGTATTTGCGCCCATGTGATCCGATTTTTGTCCGAATTACATTTCTCACTGCGATCTGCGAACTGATCTGGGTGTGTCATTAACTTTGAATTGATACCCTCAGTGGTTCGCAGATAGCTGTGTGTACTGCTGGCGATTCAGGTGTGATGCGGGAACCCGCACTAGATTCACAGGGTTTGCCGCATCGCACCAGTGTGAAACGTCCCTAAATTAAATTTCTCTTACGTCCTCCGACAGTCGCCGCCACCTCTAAGTCATCACTATTGGGTATTGACTTCCGCTCCGCAGGAGTAGCTAGGCATAAGACTTAGTCAAAAGAACAAAAGCATTTGCATAGACACACCCATGGGGGCTGTCCCACTGGTCAATACCCCCCTGCAGTGATCACTCCCAACTCAGTTTGTTTCTGCCTAGCGTCAGGAGTAGTTAGGCTTTCCCTGTGCTGGGGCTACAGTCTCAGCCTTTCTAATCTTTTTTTATTTGATTTTCTTTTAAAAATGTCAGTTTTTTTCTTGTTATACTAGCTGTTTCTTTTGTCAGCTTTAGTTGTTAGTCGACTCTTCGGATGAAAATGGATTCTTGCGGAGCTGGGAATCGGACTGACCGCCCTGGTTCTCCAGGTCAGAGGGACCCCCAGCCCCCCATCGAGCATTCAGCCATGTGTTCGCCCTGGCATTATGAACGACCCATCCCTGCTCGCAGCAGGGATGCAGCCTGTGAGGTGGCTACCTAACTGGACACATCTGCGGTGCTGCAATGTCCTGTCCTTGGCTAACGGCATTCCCTGTCAGATGAGGACAGTGGCTTTGCGTTCATAGAGGCACCCCACGCCATCTGGTACAGGTAAGTACTTCTGTGTGGGGCCTCTGTCTGGGGTGGCAGTCCTGTGTTACTGTGTGTTCCCCATGTCTGTGCCTGTGTGGGGCTCCCTGTGGCGATCCCTGCGGGGGTCTTTTGTACATGCGCTGCGGTGCTGTGTATTGTTGGGGGCCCCTTCCCCTGTGTCACTTTGGTGTTTTTCTGGGGGTGCAGACGATGTGTGTGGTGGCCGCAGCGGGGAAAAACTGCGCGGTCCGCCATTTTTAATATGGGCAAGCATGTCTGGCTTCACTGTGGGCTACATTACATGCTGTTTTGGCGCCATCTTACGTGTGGCAGACCGATCGTTCCGAGCACATGTTCGGCGGCCATCTTCCCGAAGCCTCCCATTCAGTTCTATAGGCAGCCATTTTCCCTGGGTTATTGCAGCTTATAGTTCAGCCTCTTATGACCTCACTTCCTTTTCCTCTGAAGCAGCGATCGATGTGGTAACACTCTGTGGGGCTCTGCAGACTGTCTCTTCCATAACTTTCTGTTTTGTCATTCCTGGCTCAGTTTCTTCTCCTTTTGGGGGTCTTTAGTCCCTGTACATATAGCGGTGGGCTGCGCACTCCGCAGTGGTATTAAAGGGCCAGTACCTTTTATTGCACTGTTGTTGTCTAACTTGGGCAATGGAATCTCAGGACAGCAAATTTCCTTCAACTCTGGTGGGGGACCCCAGTCCTGCTGGGGCCCCTGTTATACCTGATTTGGCCACCGTAGTGGCGTCTTTAGTGTCCAAAATGGAGGTACTGATGGCTGAACGTGCTGCTAGGAAAATACCCAGATTATCTATCTCCTCTGATTCAGATGGTGATGTGGCTTCTGTGGCGGGCGTGCCCTTTTCACGGTCTTGCTCATTCTTGGACCCTCTGGGGTCTGAGGGGGAGGTGGAGGTGGAGGGGGTTGATGTTTCTCCCCCGGGGTCGCCTGAAGAACGCGCGACCATGGATGAGTTGATTTTTTCTGTAAAAGAAACACTACACTTGGAGGATGAGCCCAGTCCTCCGGCATTGTGTCCTCTTTTGGTACACATAGGACCCGCAAGTCGGCGCAGGTTTTTCCCTGCCCCGCTGAGTTTCATTACACTGTGAATGAGCTGTAGCGCACTTTAAAACGTCCATTCATGGTTCCTAGTCGGTTTAAACTACTTTATCCCTTTGCGCTGGCTACGGAATCGCAATGGTGTGTGCCTCCACAGGTGGATCACACTGTGGCCATGTTAAACAAGGCTACCTTGATTCCTACTGAGGAGACCCCAGTTTTTCGGGATCCCACGGACAGAAGGTTGGAGTCTCTAGCCCGCCATTCCTACACGGTGGCGGGTTCCTTGCTCAAACCTGTTTTCGCGTCCGTTCTGGTGGCTCAGGCGGTGGCTGATTGGACTAAGGTGCTTAGATGCAACCTTGCGTCTGATTCTGCCCCACCTGCCACGCTGGCTATGGTGGATCAAATTCACCAAGGAGTCATGTATTTGTGCGATGTGGCCTTAAATGAGGCCCCTTTGGTAGCATGCCTATCTAGTGTTGCGGTGCTTAACCGTCGACTGATCTGGCTGAAGAGCTGGTCGGCTGACCAGACATCACGGAAAACAGTTGCTGATTTTCCCTATGCTGGCTCTCGCCTTTTTGGCGAGGCGTTGGATACCTAGGTAAAAGGCGTCACAGGGGGCAAGAGCACCATGCTGCCCCAGAACTCGAAGAACAAGTCCTTTCGTGGCAGCGGGGTTCCGCCTCTCAACCCAATTAAGGGTCCTTTTGTGCCTTTCGGAATCAAACCAAGGGCAAGCCCTTCAAGGGCCAAGGTAGCCAGAAGAAGCCCTGGGCGGGCAAGCAGAAGTCCGGCAATGCCGGTGCGGCGGGTCAATCCGCCTCTGCCTGAAGGGACGCCCTCACTCATTTCAGGGTTGGGGGGATGTTTGCGCAGTTTCCTCCAACCTTGGCGCTCGGAATTCCGGACAGGTAGGTTCAGGAAATCATTCGATCAGGGTACAAGATCGAATTCCTTTCCCGGCCGGCGGACAGATTTTTTCCCTCAAATCTTCATTTGACCCCAGGGCGCCTGCAGGACCTGCATCAAGCGGTGCAGGACCGTCTTGCTCAGGGGGTGATTGTCCCGGTGCCTCATCGGGACAGGTTTCGGGGGTTTTATTCCAATCTGTTCACTGTGCCCAGAAAGGAGGGCAAGGTGCGTCCTATTCTGGACCTGAAAGCACTGAACTGCTTCGTGCGCGTTCGAAAGTTCTGTATGGAATCTCTCCGCTCGGTGGTAGCCTCCATGAGTCCAGGGGAATTCCTGGCCTCTATAGACTTGAAGGATGCGTACCTGCACATCCCCATTTTCGAGGGTCACCAGAGGTACCTTCGGTTCGCAATAGCGGAGGACCACTATCCGTTTGTGGCATTACCTTTTGGTCTCGCTTCGGCTCCAAGGGTCTTTATCAAAGTGTTGGCGCCTGTTCTAGGCCTGCTAAGGGCTCAGGGCATTGCGGTCTTGGGATATCTGGACGATCTCCTCTTAAGATCGAGTGTCCGCCAGGACCTACTGCGTGAAATGTCCACCACGGTACAGACGCTCCAGGAGTTCGGATGGACCATCAACGTACAGAAGTCGACTGTGTCTCCTTCGGTTCGTCTTCCCTATCTGGGAATGATTTTGGACTCTGCTCAAGCAAAGGTGTTCTTGCCGGAGGACAAGCTCTGGACCTTAAAGGACGAGATCAGGTCCCTCAGGGACAAGCCATCCTCGTCACTCAGGACCTGCATGGGATCCCTAGGGTTGATGGTATCGGCCTTCGAGGCGATACCCTATGCTCAGTTTCACACACGGTCTCTTCAAGCGGAGATCCTGGCCAGGTGGGACAGACTACCTCAGTCCTTGGATCTGAGTGTCTCATTGAGTCGCCGGACCAGAACGGATATTCTGTGGTGGCTTCAGTCCCCGGCTGTGTCAGAAGGAAAATCCTTCCATCCATTGCTGTGGACGATGATTACCACGGATGCCAGCCTGTCGGGCTGGGGTGGAGTCCTGGGCAACCTGTCTGCCCAGGGCACTTGGTCGGGGGAGGAATCCTCCCTTCCGATCAACATATTGGAATTGAGAGCGATCAAACTCTGTCTCTTCCAGTGGTCGGATCGACTTCGGGGCCGTCCGGTTCGGGTACAGACGGACAATGCTACCGCGGTGGCTTACATCAACCACCAAGGGGGCACCAGGAGTGCCCGGGCGGCCCGGGAGGTGACCGACATTCTGTCTTGGGCCGAGAATCATGTCCCGGCAATCTCAGCAGTTCACATTCCGGGTGTGGAGAATTGGCAGGCCGACTATCTGAGCCGCCAGATCCTGGACCAGGGGGAATGGTCCCTGTACCCGGAGGTCTTCCAAATGCTGTGTGCGAAGTGGGGATCCCCGGACGTGGATCTGTTCGCGTCTCGGCTAAACCGCAGGGTGGAAAGATTTGTGACAAGAACGCGCGATCCGTGGGCGGACGCCTCGGATGCGTTGGTGGCCCCTTGGCATCAGTATCGCCTGATGTATGTCTTTCCTCCGATTCAGTTGTTGTCCAGGTTAGCCTCGGAACCGCACCTCGGAAACTTGGTGATTCTGGTGGCGCCGGACTGGCCGCGCCAGTCCTGGTACGCCGACATTGTTCACCTGGCAGTGGCGCCTCCTTGGCAGCTGCCAATGCGGGAAGATCTACTGTCTCAGGGACCGATCTTCCATCCTGCTTTACAGTCGCTGGCTTTAACGGCCTGGCTGTTGAGACCCAGGTCCGGAGAGACAGGGGCCTCTCCCCAGAGGTCATTCCTATTCTAATCAAGGCTAGGAAGACCTCATCTGGAAAAATCTATTACCGTACCTGGAAAGCCTATTTCACCTGGTGTGAGTCCAGGGGGTTCTCTCCTCGCTCGTACTCTGTGTCGAGAGTGTTGGCTTTTCTCCAGACTGGTGTGGACCAGCGCCTGGCGCTGGCCACGATTAAGGGCCAGGTTTCTGCACTGGCTATTCTTTTCCAACGCCCTGTGGCGTCTCATTCCTTGATTCGCAACTTTATTCAAGGTGTGCGACATTTGGCTCCTCCCCGGAGGGAGCCTTTGCCTCCATGGGACTTGAACTTAGTTCTGTCCGCGTTGCAGTGTTCTCCCTTTGAAAACAACCGGGAGATATCGTTGCCTCTACTGTCTAAGAAGGTTGCTTTTTTAGTGGCGATCACTTCGGCTCGCAGAGTGTCGGAGTTGGCGGCGTTGTCTTGCCGCTCTCCTTGCTTGGTGATTCACAAGGATAAGGTGGTCTTGCAACCTCATTCGTCTTTTCTTCCTAAGGTGGTCTCTTGAGTTTCACCTTAATGAGGACATTGTCCTGCCTTCGCTCTGTGCGATGCCTAAGCATCCTAAGGAGGTTACATTGCATTACTTGGATGTTGTCAGGGCGATCAGGGTTTACCTGGCGTCCACTGAATCCTTTCGGAAAATGGATTCCCTCTTTGTCCTTCCTGAGGGGCCTCGGAAGGGCATGGCTGCGTCTGCAGCGACCATTGCCAAATGGATCAGACAGACCATTGAACAGGCCTATGCTTTGAAGGAACGGGTTTCACCCTTCCCTGTTAAGGCGCACTCTACCAGATCTTTAAATGCGTCCTGGGCCTTCTGGCATCGAGCCTCGGTGGCCCAGGTGTGCAAAGCTGCGACTTGGTCGTCGGTGCACACCTTTTCCAAATTCTATAAGGTGGATGTTCTGGCATCAGCTGATGCCTCCTTTGGCCGCAAAGTTCTCAGTGCGGCAGTGACATAAGGGACCCTTGTTTTTTTGTGAGTCCCTGACTATTAGGGTTGTTTATCCCCTGGGTTATTTGCTTTCCTGGGCTGTTGCTCCTGTTGAGCTTTTTCTGTTGCCCAGAAGGTTCTCTTACTGTTCGTGTAAGGTTCCTTTCTCTGATGTGGGTACTGCGTTGCCTTTCTACGGTTGCGTCTCCCACCCCTCATGTCTACACTGCTTTGGGACATCCCAATAGTGATAACTTAGAGGTGGCGGCGGCTGTCGGAGGACGTAAGAGAAAACTGAATTTTTGTAAAAATCTTACCTGTAAAATTCCTTTCTCTGAGTCCTCCGACAGTCGCCGCCCCCGCTCCTCTTTTGGGGTTTTTTCTTGTACACTTACTGCTATGCTACCAAACTGAGTTGGGAGTGACCACTGCAGGGGGGTATTGACCAGTGGAACAGCCCCCATGGGTGTGTCTATACAAATGCTTTTGTTCTTTTGATTAAGTCTTATGCCTAGCTACTCCTGCGGAGCGGAAGTCAATACCCAATAGTGATGACTTAGAGGTGGCGGCGACTGTCGGAGGACTCAGAGAAAGGAATTTTACAGGTAAGATTTTACAAATATTCCGTTTTTTTCTCCGCCAGTTGTGTTTTTGATAGAAGATAAATATATTTAATCACTTGCCACCCAGGTCACTTCTGACAAAACTCTCCTACATCTAAAAATAATATATATATTTTTTTTTTGCTTGAAAATTACTCAGAACCCCTAAACATTATATATGTTTTTTTTTTTTTTTTTTTTAGCAAAGACCCTAGGGAATAAAATGATGGTCATTGCAACTTTTTATGTCACACAATATTTTTTTTTTTAAATACGTTTTCTTTGGGAAAAAAACATTTGCATGAATAAAAAAAAAAAAAAATATATATATATATATATATATATATATATATATATATATATATATATATATATATATATATATATATATATATATATATATATATATATATATATATATATGAGCCTGATTTTTTTTTTTTTTTGCATAATGTGAAAGATGATGTTATGCCGAGTAAATAGATACTTAACATGTCACACTTTAAAATTGTACACACTTGTGGAATGGCGCCAAACCTCAGTACTTAAATATCTCCATAGGCGACGCATTTAAAAATTTTTACAGGTTACCTGTTTAGAGTTGCAGAGGAGATCTTGGGCTAGAATTATTAACCTCACTCTAACGTTCATGGCAATACCTCACATGTGTGGTTTGAACACTGTTTACATATGCGGGCATGATGTAAACATCCCCTGTAAGAGGAATAGGGCTTGACAGGTCCTCATTACAGCAAGATCTGGGGTCTATACGTCCCCAGATCTCGCCTCTATGCTGGAAAGCCAATAATAAAAAGATCTCAACTTCCTAGAGCCAAGCTAATTAAGAGCTAATCTGCAATAACTATAATAAAATTCTAAAATATCTGTCTCATCCTTTTTGCGGTCTGTGACCCCACTGGGACAAATTTCCTGCAGCTTCCTGTGTGGTCATCAAGAAAGAAAATCTCAACCAGGATATTGAGAGCATTGTGGGCCTGATTTTGATGCAGCAAAATGCATGCTTCTCACTACACAACAATGCATTTCAGGTTGAAATCCCATTTCCCAGAAAATGTGAGTTTTGGTGCTCACTAATGTCTTTGGTTTGATAATAAAACAATAACTAAAAAAAAAACCATACAAAAAAAAGTTTTGGATTTCAAAAGGATACATTTTGCTGAAATAGGTACATTTCTAAAAATGAATTAGTGATACTAAAGTCTCGTGTGTTTGTTATTTTGAACAAAAAAAAAACTTGTTATTACCTGCTTTGTGCAGTTGGTTTTGCACAGAGCAGCCCGGATCCCCCTCTTCTTGGGTCCCTCTTTGGCTCTCCTGGCCCCTCCCTCCTGTTGAGTGCCCCCACAGCAAGCAGCTTGCTATGGGGGCAGCCGAGCTAAGCCGCAGCTCTGTGTGTCCATTTAGACATGAAGCTGCGGCCTGGCCCCGCTCCTCTCTCTTCTCATTGGTTCACTGACTTTGACAGCAGTGGGATCCAATGGCGCCATGCTGTTCTCTCAGTCAATGAGGAGGAAGAGTCCCAGAGAGACAGGACACTCCTGCAACATCTCTGGATCGAGATAGGCTCAGGTAAGTATTAGGGGGCTGAGAGGGGCTGCTGCACACAGGCTTTTTATGTGAATGCATAGAATGCATTCAGATAAAAAAAACCTTCTGCCTTTACAATCACTTTAAATGGTTGGAGTAAAATGACAGGATATATGTATAAAAAGTAACACTTAAAGAAGTGTACTGCCCGCGCCTAGGAGTTTGTATTTTAAATAGTAAAATTATAAAAATATAAAATAATGTGACAAACTGTGCTTGTTCGCAGCAGCAGTAGTGTAAAAATGTATATGAAAAAAATAGTCCTGATAGGGGCTATCTACAGCGCTTGCTAAAAATTGTGCAAATGTGCAAAAATGTGTGCAAACAATAAATACAAGTGTAATCTCAATAATTTCATAGGAATCAAAAGCTTAAAAAATATATTAAAAAATATATAATTATTTAAAGTTCATCTCGTGTTATAAATAAATTAATAAATAAAGTCCAAAATTCTCTTGTTTTTTTCTTGCTTTTTCCAAAATAGTGAAAAGTGCTCAACAATAATATTCCATTAGTGATTTATAAAGTGCAAGTGCTGGATTCCTTCTTCCCGTGATATAGTTTAAAAGATGGGTAACTTGCCGAATACAGTGGGTCTCATATGCCCTACGATATTGAGACCAGTCAAGCCTGTTGGTAGGTCCCCTTTAAATGTCTCCTGGCTGTGCTGGTGGTGATTTCCTCCTCACCGCTCCATGGGACAGCGTATGATGTTGTTTATTTAAAAGAGAAAGATAAAAGGCTCCAGATAGTGTAATATTGTTTTTAAAAGGCTTTATTCCCATAAAATGTGACAAAGTTTCCAATAAAACAAAATAGCACCGTTCGGCAATGATCGGCAGAGATCGTATTACAAGCTTCCGTGACTCAATGGTATAACCATGCAGAGTGGCGAGCGGAAGTAAATCCGGCTTGCGTTACAATGCACGTCACGTTGTGCGTTCCACGTCCTGACACGTTTCGTCACATCCGGGGACGTTTTCAAAGGGTGTGGACGCACATTCGCTTTGCTTCTATTTATACAGCGGGTCCGGCCATAACCACGCCTATACATCGGCGGGGCTAAGTAAAGCCGCAAATGTCTCCTCCTACACATCAGCTAAACGCCGGAAGGAGCCTATTGTGTCCCCACAATGAGTTTAAAAGGGGCACCAGTAGAGCATACAATTCTAATAATTTAATTGAATAATTTAGGATAGATTTCGCCATAAAACCCCCGCTTGTCATTGCATCTATACAATTAAATAAGTAAATATAACAGGTTATATAAAACGGGTTGTGTAAAAAACTGAATCTGATATTGTACCTTGTATACCTTGTACTTAATATTGTAATAAACCACATATTATAATAAAACACTTATACGAACAATACTCTAAATAATTTTATAAAATATATCCATATGTGTGGTTTTGATTAAAACATTTTATTTATTATTAAAATTAATTAAAAATTATTAAAATTTAATAATTTATTCCTAATTCTATTTAACCACTTGCCGACCGCCGCAAGTACATATACTGCGGCGTTCAGCCCCTCACAGGCAAAGTGACATATGGGTACGTCACTAGCCTGTGAGGCTCTGGGGAGCCAGCGCGCGCCGCCGGAGGCGTGCTCCCGCGCGGTCACAGACCCCCCCCCCCCCCACGCGCGTGACCGGCGGACCCGATGTCCGCTGGTCACTCGCGATCATCGGGGGAGAGGGAGAAAGGCAGGCGGCTGATGTAAACAAGCCGCCTGTCATTCTCCCCTGTGTAGGAATAGTGATCATACGGTTCTACTATGTAGAACCGTTGATCACTGTTCCTACAGCTCAAGCCACAGCCAATCACAGTTAGAATCACGCCCCAAGGGACACACACCACCCCTCCCTCTCAAAAAAAGTTAACCCCTTCACTACCAGTGTCATTTTACAGTAACAGTGCATATGTATAGCACTGATTACTGTAGAAATGTCACTGGTAACCCCAAAAGTGTCAAAAATGTCAGTCAAGGGTCCGATCCGTCCGCCCGAATGTCGCAGTCCCGCAAAAAAAATCGCAGATCGCCGCCATTACGCGTTAAAAAAAAACAACAAAAATTACAAAAATCTTTCCCTTTGTTAGTAAAAGCGATAACTTTTGCGCTTTTTGCGATTTTTTTTTTTTTTTTTTTTTTTTTACCATACATATGTAGCATAAAACATATTGGCCGAAAATGTTAAAAAATTTTGATTTTTACATTTTTTTGGGGTAATTTCATATAAAAAAATGTGAAAATATTGTTATTTTTGCAAAATTGACGCTCTTTTTTTGTTTATAGCGCATGATCAAAAAATCGCACAGGTGATCAAATACCACCAAAAGAAAGCTCTGTTTGTGGGAAAAAATGGACGTCAAATTCGTTTAGGTACAGTGTCGCACGACCGCGCAATTGTCCGTTAAAGTCACGCAGTGCTGAATCGCAAAATACCCCCTGGTCAGGAAGGGGGTAAAATCTTCCGGGGGTTAAGTGGTTAAGTTTGTAATTGGATAAAATTAAATTACAGTAAAAATCTCTAATGTGGAATAAATATTATGGATTAGATATAAAACAATTTATATCCATATCAATGTTCATCCCTTTTGGCTGTAACGTGCATAACTCATAAATCCATCTGGACTCATTTCTTGATACTGCAATACGCATGTTCTTCCCTCTCCAATGTGATTCAATTACGTCAATACCACAAAATGATAAAAGATTGGGGTTGCTATCATGTTTCAAACGAAACGGTCCACCCCTTGCTGAAGCCTATTAGAGCCTCTGGCTGTAATCAGGTGATGTTAAAAAAAAAAAATAAAATCCCCATTGAACTCCATGCGTCCAGCGCCCTGCATGTAGATTAGGGGGCCGGACGCATGGAGCCCCCAACACACCAGCCGCCACTGGTCGGCTGGCGTCAAGACAGCGCTAACAGGCATTTTTGCCAGAAAAGTTCCACAATTGTATTTAGTTGAGCCTAAAGGAGTATCCCACTCATTAACTTCTCCCATCCCCTTAAATACAAAAAAAACAACAAAACAAAGATGCCGGAGTTGTCAATGTCTCAGACTCAGTGCTCACACCCAGGGTCGCAGCTCACAAGGGCTGGAGTGGTAACCAGTACCGATGGCAGACCCACATCAGGCCACAGGCCTGGAAAACCTGCTACATTATATAAAAAATTACATCCTTTCTTGCTGTTTTTTTTTTTTGTTTTTTTTTATGGAGGAATTTTTCAAAATATTAACATTGGTTAAATATTATAAATATTAAGTTATTTCATATACAGTGCCTTGCGAAAGTATTCGGCCCCCTTGAACTTTTCAACCTTTTGCCACATTTCAGGCTTCAAACATAAAGATATAAATCTGTAATTTTTTGTGAAGAATCAACAACAAGTGGGGCACAATCATGAAGTGGAACGAAATTTATTGGATATTTAAAACTTTTTTAACAAATAAAAAACTGAAAAATTGGGCGTGCAAAATTATTCAGCCCCCTTAACCGCTTGGCGACCGCCGCACGACTATTTATGTCGGCAGTCAGCCCCTCACAGGCAAAGTGACGTAGGGCTACGTCGCTAGCCTGTGAGGCTCTAGGGAGCAAGTGCGCGCTGCCGGAGGCGCGCTCCCACGCGGTCACGGACCCCCCATCGCGTTTGCCCGGCGGACCCGATGTCCACCGGGCACTCACGATCGTCCGTTAGAGCGGGAGAAAGGCAGGCGGCTAATGTACAAGCAGCCGCCTGTCAGTCTCCCCTGTGTAAGAATGGAGATCAGAAGGTTCTACTATGTAGGACCGTTGATCTCTGTTCTTACACTAGTAGCCACAGCCAATCACAGTTAGAAACACGCCCCTAGGACACACTTAACCCCTCCCTCTCCAATACAGTTAACTCCTTCACTGCCAGTGTCATCTTTACAGTAACAGTGCATATGTATAGCACTGATTACTGCAGTAATGTCACTGGTAACCCCAAAAGTGTCAAAAATGTCAGTCAAGGGTCAGATCTGTCCGCCACAATGTCGCAGTCCCGCAAAAAAAATCGCAGATCGCCGCCATTTCTCGTTAAAATAAAAAACAACAAAAATGACAAAAATCTTTCCCTTTGTTAGTAAACACGATAACTTTTGCACAATCCAATCAAAATACGCTTTTTGCTAATTTTTTTTACCAAACATATGTAGCATAAAACAAATTGGCCGAAAATGTTAAAAAATTTTGATTTTTACATTTTTTTTTTTGGGAATTTCATATAAAAAAAATTTAAAAATATTGTTATTTTTGCAAAATTGACGCTCTTTTTTGTTTATAGTCGAAAATCGCACAGGTGATCAAATACCACCAAAAGAAAGCTCTGTTTGTGGGGAAAAAAAGGACATCAAATGTGTTAAGTTACAGCGTCGCACGACCGCGCAATTGTCCGTTAAAGTCACGCAGTGCCGAATCGCAAAATAGGCCCTGGTCAGGAAGGGGGTAAAATCTTCCGGGGATTAAGTGGTTAAGTTAATACTTTGTAGCGCCACCATTTGCTGCGATTACAGCTGTAAGTCGCTTGGGGTATGTCTCTATCAGTTTTGCACATCGAGAGACTGAAATTTTTGCCCATTTCTCCTTGCAAAACAGCTCGAGCTCAGTGAGGTTGGATGGAGAGCGTTTGTGAACAACAGTTTTCAGTTCTTTCCACAGATTCTCGATTGGATTCAGGTCTGGACTTTGACTTGGCCATTCTAACACCTGAGAACATGGAAGATTGGGAAGGAAGGATTTTCCAGGCACATGAAGTAATTAAAATCAATTTTTAGGCATATCGTCTGAAGGCATATCTCATTTATAACATTCTAACACCTGGATATGTTTATTTGTGAACCATTCTATTGTAGATTTTGCTTTATGTTTTGGATCATTGTCTTGTTGGAAGACAAATCTCCGTCCCAGTCTCAGGTCTTTTGCAGACTCCAGGTTTTCTTCCAGAATGGTCCTGTATTTAGCTCCATTCATCTTCCCATCAATTTTAACCATCTTCCCTGTCCCTGCTGAAGAAAAGCAGGCCCAAACCATGATGCTGCCACCACCATGTTTGACAGTGGGGATGGTGTGTTCAGGGTGATGAGCTGTGTTGCTTTTATGCCAAACAACGTTTTGCATTGTTGCCAAAAAGTTCGATTTTGGTTTCATCTGACCAGAGCACCTTCTTCCACATGTTTGGTGTGTCTACTAGGTGGCTTGTGGCAAACTTTAAACTACACTTTTTATGGATATCTTTAAAGCGGAGTTCCACCCAGGGGATACTTTTTTTAATAAAAATACCCCCGGGACAGTCAGGGCTAGTTCATTCCACAATGGCTAGCCTCTGATCTGTCCCGGGTTGCACTTACCTTTTAGGAGAAATACTTACCTTGAAAAAGTATTCTCCAGCGCTGCTATCTGGTGTGGGCAGCTTGAAGCCAGCGCGATCCTCTTCGGCGTCCTCTTCCTTCTTCTTCGGTCCCACGATGCACTGCACCGGCCCCGCCGTCACTTCCGGTGCGCGCGTCATCCATCCACAGCTTCTGGGCATGCCCAGAAGCTGTTTAGAAGGGAATGACGCACGCGCCCTGACGTCGGGGTCGGTGCAGGCGCATTGATTCCTGGGAGCGATGACGTTCAGCTCCCAGGAATCATTGCAAAAGCCAGGAAGTGACGAATTGCCGTGGCCGCCGAGGGGAGGAAGAAGGAAGTAAGGTAAGTATATTTTCTCTACAAGGTAAGTAAAAAAAAAAAATTGCGATTATCCATTTGTTTTTCAGGTGACCCGGAGCGAGAAGATGGAGGTAAGTATCAATTTAGGGTGGAACTCCACTTTAAGAAATGACTTTTTTCTTGCCACTCTTCCATAAAGGCCAGATTTGTGCAGTATACGACTGATTGTTGTCCTATGGACAGAGTCTCCCACCTCAGCTGTAGATCTCTGCAGTTCATCCAGAGTGATCATGGGCCTCTTGGCTGCATCTCTGATCAGTCTTCTCCTTGTATGAGCTGAAAGTTTAGAGGGATGGCCAGGTCTTCGTAGATTTGCAGTGGTCTGATACTCCTTCCATTTCAATATTATCGCTTGCACAGTGCTCTTTGGGATGTTTAAAGCTTGGGAAATCTTTTTGTATCCAAATCCGGCTTTAAACTTCTCCACAACAGTATCTAGGACCTGCCTGGTGTGTTCCTTGTTCTTCATGATGCTCTCTGCGCTTTAAACTGACCTCTGAGACTATCACAGTGCAGGTGCATTTATACGGAGACAGGTGGATTCTATTTATCATCATTAGTCATTTAGGTCAACATTGGATCATTCAGAGATCCTCACTGAACTTCTGGAGAGAGTTTGCTGCACTGAAAGTAAAGGGGCTGAATAATTTTGCACGCCCAATTTTTCAGTTTTTTATTTAACAAAGTTTGAAATATCCAATAAATTTCGTTCCACTTCATGATTGTGTCCCACTTGTTGTTGATTCTTCACAAAAAATTACAGTTTTATATCTTTATGTTTGAAGCCTGAAATGTGGCAAAAGTTCAAGGGGGCCGAATACTTTCGCAAGGCACTGTACATTTGTTGTCACATGACACACATTTTTACATATCATAATAAGCCATACAGGGCAAGTCTGGATGCATAAAGCAGTATTCCCCAGCTACTTGCTGTTCATTCCCATCACTGTATGAGCAATTGATGGTTACAAGAGTTGTGGCTATCCAACGTGTTTAGAAAAACAGTACCTATAATGTCTTCGTCAGGGATTTATTACCACTTTTTGGCTTGGACACTCTACCATAATTCAATATGTCCAAGGAAAACCCTGAAATCTATAGCACACAAGGACCGCTACACCCTGTTTTCAAATAGGGATACAATCTCTTAAAAAGAAAAAAAGAGATATGAAAAGATGCTATTATGGAGGAAGGACTTGTCCCTCTTCTCCATTGAAAATACCGTATTTTCCGGCGTATAAGACGACTGGGCGTATAAGACGACCCCCCTATTACATGATCTACCGGTAATACTTATACTTAGGTTACCTTGGAGATATTATACTCGGCGTATAAGACGACCTCCCATTTTTGGGGGATTTTTTTGAGGTTCAAAAGTAGTCTTATACGCCAGAAAATACAGTATATAAAATGAATAAGATAAGCAAAAAACAGGCAATTGTGGGACTCTTAGTGGTAAATTTTAAAAAGCTGAGCATATTAAAGTTCCACAGAAGGAGGGGAAATTATTGTGAATTAAATCCTGTACAGAGTAAGGGATTCAAATTGCCTCTATAGGGGGCTGTCAAAGTTATCCTTGCATTACTACTTTGTCTTCTTGGTAAGTCACTGGCCTGGGCACTTTATGGCTCTGAGTTTTGTATACGCCTGACCATCACAATAATATAAGCTCCTTGGACATTATTTTTGAAAACTGTGGCCACGTTGCACCCCTCCCCTTTCATGGCTCCACTTATATGGGAAGGCATTTCACAAAACCTTGGAAGATGTCTGTGTAGATCTGTGCCTATTGGTGAGGTCAGGTACCAATAATGGTTGAGAAGACCTTATATTCAGCCCTCCATTTCATCCCAAAGGCATTCAGTAGTGTTGAGGTTTAGAACCATATGGAGGCAATTGAAATTGCTCCACACCGAACTGGTGACACCATGTCTTTATGGAGCTGGCTTTGTTCACGGGGCACAGTCATGCTGAAACAGAGAAGGGTCTTCCTCAGACTGTTACCATTAGGTTGCAAGAGAACTGTCTGAAATGTCTTTCGTATGCTGTAATATATACAATACCCTTCGCTGAAAACATCTGATTTCAAACATTTGGGGGGGTACACATGGTTTTGGTCAGGTCATATAGTTAGATATTATGATCAGATGTTCACAAACATTTGGCTACCAAGTAGTGAAGTAGTGGGTGATCTGACCATGTGAGGACTCTATGATAATATGGTGGAGCAGTTCTGGTATAGGCTAAAGAAGGTGAGTTGACCTTGTGTATGTAATGGTGTATTCCTACAGAGAGCAGTATGTGACCCTCTGCTGGACTATGGTGGATTAAAGCAGCTCATTGATACTTCTTATTTCTAAAGTTTTCCAGGCAGGTCCAATGGCAGAAATGAACTGGGCCCTGGGATCATTGCTCGGTTTCGCTGTTCTTGTACTTGCTAAAGAACTTTGACAATTGTTTGTGCAGAAACTAAAGTTGAATGGTCTCCCCCGTCGGTTAATTACATAACTTTGTACGTCAGGATGCTTTTGTTCCGTTAATCAGTTGGTTGGGTACCATGCTGCACAATGCCCTCCGCTCTCGCTGATGATGGCACAGGCTGCCAGTTATTGTTTAATCCAATGGACACAAAGCTGGGAACAGATTCCACAAAGGACTTCTAGCTCAGAGCTTTTCTAAAGGCGGTCAGGGTCTGACCTGTGCCTCCCCTCTGGAGTTTAATCCCTCTGCAGGCCCTAATTTTTTCACGGAGGATTGGACAAGTACTAACAGGCAGTTAACTGGCCATGTGTGTCATCTACACCCCATAAATATGCCATCATCTAGGAGCCTGTTTATAAAAGAAGACACATTTTTGGGGAGATATTAACTCTGATACATTTATGCCTATTTGTGAAGTTGTTCTGGGCCATTTCTATACTGTTTATCACTATATTACATGATTAAGCCTGTATGTGTGTGTGTGTGTATGTATGTATGTATATATATATATATATATGTTTATGTAGGTGTCAATACGCCCCCCACACCCATTATTTTTTTAAACCTACTGCAGCCCTAACTTCATGTAATCCATGGGGAAGAAGCTGGAGAAGGAGGAGAAGGAACTTTCACCATAGCAACGTCACTGATGTATTGTATTGCCTCTTTTTCAGTTCATCCAACCTATCTTTATAGTGGGTTTCCTATTTTTTTAACATTCTTACATCTTCCTTTATCCCATGTTGATCTATTACTAACTGAAAGCTAAACTGACGATCCCATCGTCCTATTGCAGAGGGGTAAAAAATGACCTTTTTTTTTTTTTTTTTTTTTGATGCTTACACATAAACCCTCCTGTGTTCATGTGCTGTGATAATTTTGCATATTCCAGTTATTATATTGTACCTCTGGTTCAGACTGTTTGTGGGACAAGTTATTGTGGACAATGCGGTGGGTCAGTCAATGAAAGATGCTAGGTGTTATATTCTCCACCCTGCTCCTTGTTCAGACCTGTGATCGCCATACCTGGCAGAGAGAAGACTTCCATCACCGATATCATTTGTGGCTGTGATGAACCAGACCCTCATGCCTTCTGTTCCCCATTAAATGTGAGCTGTAATGATTGGGACCTCATAATCCCTATTAGATGTAAGCAGTAATGAGTCCTCCTATCCCCCGTTCCCTTTTTAAACTGTAAGATAATATAATGAGCAGGACCCTCAAACCTCCTGTTCCCTATTAAATGTAAGCTTTAATTATTTAGACAAGTCTTTCTCAAACTTTTTCAGTCAAGGCACTTTTTTAAAATGATGCATAATCTTGAGGCACCCCATTCTAAAATGTAAAAAACTAAACTACATAATGCAGCAACATCCACACATGTAGGATTACGAAAGTTAGAGGTGATGCATTCTTACAAAGCAAATACACCTTTGCACACAGATACTGACTAGTATTCCAATGTTTCTCTTCTCCCACAATTTCTCCCCCCCCCCCAACTAATGTGACCAGAGTGCTGATGGAGAGGGGCAGGGGAGGTGCAAACAAGGATGATGTATAAGTGCCCGATGTCCTCCTTATTAACCAAAGATGTCATTGATGGCTAGGACATCAGACTGGAAGGTTGTAATGATGCACAATAAAAACCTGTGGTTTTGTGTAACTAAAAGGCAGGCTTCATTCACGCATTGCTTGTACGTATGCAACTTTTGAGCAATTCTTCGGCATTTTGCCAAGGCACCCCACGGTGTCTGGACACCCTGGTTGAAAAAGGCTCATTTAAACCCTTCTACCTCATGTTCCCTATTAGATGCAATCTGTAATGAGCAGGACCCTCATACCTCCTATTTTCTTTTAGGCCCCTTTCACGGGGCAGATTCCGTTCCGATCAGCAGGGGATCGACTGACAGATCCCATACTGATCAGAGAAGTGCGGGCGAATGACCTGTCTGTGTCTGCTGAGTTTCTGCAGAGAAGACACAGACAGAGCTTTCTCTACCCTACGGGTGGTCCAGGAGTAAACGGGCTCTCTTGTCTGTTTACACCCAACTACACTCCGATCTGATCCACCTAAATGGAAGAGAACGGATCCTCTTTCTTCTTTTTTTTTTTTTTTTTTTGTTTGGACCTGGAGGGGGGGCAGGTGTAAAGAACACCTGAAAAACTGACAGGTGGACTGAATCTGGCCACCTGTGTGAAAGGAAGGTATAAGCTGTAAAGATCAGGACTCCCTCATACCTCCTGTTTCCTATTTAGATGTAAGCTGTATTGAGCAGGACCCTCATACCTCCTCTTCTCTATTAGATGTAAGCTGTGACAATTTTGATTTTAATACCTTCTGTTCCATATTAGATTTAGGCTACAATGATCAGGACCCTCATACCCGCTGCTCTGTATATATTTACCTTTTTCCATTTTCTATTACATATTTTATTATCCTGCATTTGGCTGATATATTTTTTTATCCTTTTTTCCTTGTAGGCACAGGGAGCTATCCTACAATCTGGATTCACTGTGGTTGACATTATCTTTTGGCGGAGGTGGAGGCGTTGCCTCAATATACACTGAACATGTCAGTGGCTCATGATGTGACTCAGATATTTGTGAACACGTTTAAGATAAAATAATTGCAATTCACATAGAAGTGTCAATGGCGTGTTTTTTGCAACTCTGTATATTTTTCAACATTGGAGTTCTTTACTCAATGCTCCTGGAGATAGAAATTTGGCTGGTATAGTACTTGTAATATCCGAGCGTTATCAGCGGTGGGTGAGGACGGTAACTTGGAGGAATCAGAATAAATGGAGCTCTAATGTTTGACCTTGATCCTTGTAGTAATGTATCATATGTGAATGCCTATTACCTAGCTGGCAGACCTCCTGTGGGAAATCTTACTCCTGTACTGAGATCACAACTTATCCTGGACTCACACCAGCAGATCCACCCACCAGACCACCCTGCGCCAAAGCCTTTCTTAGTAGAGGGGAGATGATGGAATAGATCACGTGATGATTCTGTATACCGATGGTCAGCTAAAAATCTCACTTCCCAACTGCACATCATAATTGCTGTTCAATACGTATATATTGATAAGGACAACTATCAGTCCCTCCCTTAATGCCAGGGTGTTAGGTGTTATCCTGGACTTTGACCCCTGCTTTCAGCCCCACATCCAATCACTGTCCAAATATTGCCACCTTCACCTCTGTAGTGTTTCCAAAATTGACCCCTTCTGAACAAACAACACCACCAAGCTACCAGTTCACTCTCTTGTAATCTCTCACCTAAACCAATGCAACTTCCTCTTTGTTGGCCTACCTTTGCATGGGCTATCTCCCTTTCATGCTATCATGATACCTGCCAGACCTATCCACCTTTTATCAACTGTTCAGTGTCTGCCACTTCTCTCTGCCAAACCCTCCACTGGCTTCTGCTTGCCCAACAATTTCCCTGTCCAAAACTAGTGTTGGAGCTAGGCTGTAATTAGCCTGAGCTTGAATTTCAATTGTTTCTGTGTTCATTGGGTTTCTCCTAAGTTCAGGATATCGTTTGCTTCTGCCTGTTTGTAGAAGATAAAGCAAGAAGACACCTTGTGATGTTATTTGTGTCTTTATGATTAATCACTGGGTTTTTTTTGCCAGTAGCGCATGCTAGGAAAGTATATAATTATTAGGAGAAGGTTTCTTACCTCCTGAGCTGTTGCTATAAAAGCACATAGTTGAAGGTCTGTGCCTTCCAGGCCTGTACTGGAAGAGTTAGGGGCCAGGATGAGTTGCTTTGCATTGCTGGAGCACCTGCGGAAGAGACTTCACTTCTGAAGAGCATGGTACAAGCTACTGCCGTTGAACCGAGGTACAGGAATTGGACTGCTGAGGACTGGGGTAAAGTCATTTTCTTTGATGAATCCCATTTCCAATTGTTTGGGGAATCCGAAAAAAAAACCTTGTCTGGAGAAGAAAAGATGAGTGCTACCATCAGTCCTGTGTCATGCCAACAGTAAAGCATCCTAAAACCGTTCATGTCTGAGGTTGCTTCTAAGCCAAGGGAGTGGGCTCACACACAGTTGGGTGATGAACAATGCCTTTTACAGCATGATGGAGCACCTTGCCAAAAGGAAAAAGTGATAACTATGTGGTTTGGGGAACAAAACATCAACATTTTGGGTCCATAGCTAGGGAACTCCCCAGACCTTAATTCCATTAAAAACTTGTGGTCAATCCTCAAGAGGCATGTGAACAACCCCCCCCCCCCCCACAAACTTGAAGTATTGATTATGCAAGAATGGGCGGCCATCAGTCAGGATGTGACCCAGAAGTTGATTGACAGCATGCCAAGGTGAATTGCAGAGGTCTTGAAAAAGTGTATTCAGCCCCTTTACTCTGGTACCCCTAACTAAAATCTAATGGAACCAATTGCCTTCAGAAGTCACCTAATTAGTAAATATGGTCCACCTGTGTGTAATTTAATCTAAGTAGAAATACAGCTTTTCTGTGAACCCCTTTAGAGGTGTGTTAGAGAACCTTAGTGAACAAACAGCATCATAAAGGCCAAGGAACCCACCAAACAGGTCAGGGATGAAGTTGTAGAGCAGTTTAAAGCAAAGTCAGGTTATAAAAAAAAAATATATATATATATATATATATATATATATATATATATATATATATATATATATATCCCAGCAATTTTTGAAAGAAAGCCATAAGAAGTCCTGTATTGAAGTTTGCGAGAAGCCATGTGGGGGACACAGCAATCCTGTGGAAGAAGGTGCTCTAGTCAGACGAGACCAAAATGTCACTTTTTGGCCTACAAACAAAACACTACGTGTGGCTGAAAACTAACACTGCACATCGCCCTGAACTCAACATTCTCACAGTGAAACGTGGTGGCAGCATCATGTTGTGGGGATTCTTTTCTTCAGCAGGGACAGGGAAGCTGATTAGGGTTGATGGGAAGATGGATGAAGTCCAATACAGGGCAATCTTAGAAGAAAACCTGTTCGAGTCTGTAAAAGATTTGAGACTGGGGGCGAAGGTTCACCTTCTAGCAGGACAACGACCCTGAACATACAGCCAGAGCTACAATGGAATTGTTTAGATCAGAGCATATTCTATGTGTTAGAATGGCCCAAGTCCAGATCAAAATCCAAATAAGAATTTGTGGCAAGACTAGAAATTTGCTGTTCACAGACGCTCTCCATCCAATGTGATAGAGCTTGAGCTATTTTGCAAAGAAGAATGGGCAATCATGTCACTCTAGATCAGGGCCGGTACAATGGGGGGGGCCGAGGGGCCACCTGCCCTGGGCGTAGTGTTGAGGAGGGGCGGGTTGGGAGCGTCAACTCTTTTATCCCAGTGACAGGATTAAAGCATTCACCCTGTGTCCCCGCCGGCTGGTGTGCCCACTACCTGTAAGGATTCAGTATGTACTTACGAGTCTAGCCCCGGCATTTTCCACATCTTCTGTCAGCGTCTGTGCCCGCCTCCCGGCCTGCCCACCTCCTGTAAGGCTGTAGTATTATTAGATTTGCCCGCGTCTTGTCCAGGCATTTCCCTTGGCTTCTATCCCCGCCGGCTGACCCGCCCACTCACTAGCTGGCCCGCCCACCCAGCACCTGTGACACTTTTCTAGCCTTTGTTCTACAGGTCTGATAGGAGGTGGGCGGGCCGGGAGGCGGGGACAAAAGCAGACAGAAGATGCAGAGAATGCCGGGTCTAGACTCGTGCATATCTAAAAATGCTGAATCCTTACAGGTGGTGGATGGGCTGGCCGGAGGGGACAGAAGCTGACTGAAGATGCCTTGCCTAAACCCAGAAAACACAGAGCAGTACAGGTACAGTGTCATTACATACTGCTGTTTTCCACTAAGTATATGATTACTGCGGGTTTGATTGTTCCCATGCACCATGTTTCCTGTAGCCAACTATTAGGGCTTTTTTACACGTGCGGTTGGGGGCAGAAAACATGCAGCTGAGCATCATTTTTACACCCCCCATTGCTCCTCTTTAAAGGAGAAGAATAGCCAAAGGTATTTCAGCTACACTACTCCTGGGGATCACAGGAGTGCATTTAGTCACGCACTCCTGTGACCTATTTTCAGGCGACAGTGGGTTAAAGCCCTCTATCAGCTGACGTTGTCAGCCGGTACAAGCTCAGGAAAGATCCCAACTTCTTTCTTGTAGGGATCTGCCCAGATGTCTGGACTAGCAGCTGGCTCAGGCTCTCAGAGAGTCACTAAGGCTGGCCATACACTATACAATTTTATTATTCCATTTCCTTTAGATTTACCTTAAACTATGTAGTGCAAGGGCCTGCCTGACTGCATACAAATTGAAAGTGTTTAGGTTTGACCCTATATTACATGGTTTTGGTAAATCTAAAGGAAAGTTGAACAAGAAAATTGTATAGTGTATGGCCAGCCTTAGAGCCTGAGCCAGCAGCTCCCGCTCCACCAAAGGCCAGTGCTCCAGTAAGCGCTCAAGGGGCAGAGCAGAGAACAAACAACTGACAGTCATCGCTTACTCCTCGCTGTAGGCTGAAGTCTTTGATTGCTTTGTCCTTATGGCAGTGGACCATATACCCACCTAGGTGAGTATAAATATTTTTTTTGTTTTTTTAACCCATACTTCTATTTTTAGTTGCAGAGGCAGCAGCTGGGGGTTTACAGATGCCACAGCCACAATAATTTATTTGCAGCTGAGGCAGGAGTTACACCCCCTACCACTTTATGAATGCACTACCGTCTGCCAAATGCAACCCGTTCAAATGAACTACAACCTCCCCACAACTTCCTGCAATGCACAAAGTTGCAGTGCAGTAGTTCAGAATGGGGGGCTTAAAATAGGTGGTGAGGAGGCAATATATGTCTTTCTCAACACCTATCAAGCACTTCTGAAAAGCAATCCAAATGCAGATTGCTTTTCAGAGAAACAACAG
Source organism: Pelophylax lessonae (assembly GCF_965119305.1). NCBI lineage: Eukaryota > Metazoa > Chordata > Amphibia > Anura > Ranidae > Pelophylax > Pelophylax lessonae. The sequence goes on along the minus strand of NC_138780.1, from coordinate 181,147,790 downwards.
TCCTTTTAACATACAGTATAAACAGTAAAAATACTTTATAATAAAATGAAATAAATTAGTGACCTACAGATATGTGTAATGGAAGCTGCAGTGTGGTGTGTTGCATCCAAGAGATGAATCGTCTTTAGTCCTGGGCAAGCAAATCTTTCATTTTATTGCACAGTGATTTTTATATGTATACTAAAGCACACTGTTATCACTGTTAGGCCTCATTCATACAGGCATACTATTGTCTGCATCCTGGCAGCGCACCTGCACCCATGTCAAATTGGGAGCAGTGGCTGCATCCGTGCAGCCACCGTGTACCGGCAGACACCAATGAGACTGTTTGCATGGGGATGCATGGAACACCTGTACATCCCCATGTAAATGTAGCAGCCCTCGTATGAGTGTATACTGTAGCACACTCTGTATGAAAAAGGCCTTTTGGGAATGTCATGATTAATAAACTCCCGCACATGCGCAGGATGTACATCATCTCGACAATCAGCGGAAACCAGCCAGAAAATGTCAGTAGCCAGCTGGGAGCTCTGGGACATTGCAGCACTGGAGAGCAGGTGAGTATAGTTCAGTTTAAAGGACTCCTGCATTGTAAGTGGATGCAGTTTATTCTTTTTTTAATGTGGTAGTCTGAACCCTCCACATTACTCCTGACCCTTGCACCGTGTGTCAGGCACTCATGACCTAGAGTAGAGTAGGTGCAGATTTTATTTAACCATACACCTTTAAACCCTTACCACTGTTACAGCTATTTGACCACATCTACCACACTATGCACACCACTTTACATCATTCAATGTGCCCATGGGTGCCCTAGGTCTTTCACACACCTAGCACTGCCCTTTCTGAGAGGAGTGACTGAAGGGTAACTTCCATCAGAAGGAGCAGGCACCTTGAAAGCTGCTGGAGGTAGGAGTTTTCTCTCTCCTCCTTCCAATATCGGCCTACTGTGGATAGGAGAGAGAGAGGGCACCCGCTGAGAACACACTTCAATCTCAGCGGATGCTGCTAGGGAGTAAAGACATACTGCCCATCCTCCTGTCTCCCCTTGTCATGGGAAATATTGCATGACCGGAGAGGGAAAGATGTAGCAGCCGCCTTCATTCCCAGTGGGGGCCACTCTGAGACTGAGGTGTGAACTGTACACGTGGGGGGGGGAATTGAGGGCGCAGTTTGCCATCTTTGCCCTGGGTGCTGGGTGACCATGTCCTGGCACTGCGCATTATACACCTACATCTTGGGGGGCGCAGTTGGGCGTCTTCGCCCTGAGCGCTAGATGGCCTTGTCCCGGCACTGCTCTAGATGTGCAAAGCTGGTAGAGACATACCCAAAAAAAACTTGCAGCGAAAGGTGGTTCTACAAATTATTGACTCAGGGGGGCTAAATACAATTACACCCACACTTTTCACATATTTAATTGTAAAACAATGTGAAAACTATTTATAATTTTCATAGTTACATAGTTAGCTGGAAAAAAGACAGAAGTCCATCTAGCCAAACCAATAAAAAAAACAAAAACACAACTATACAATCCCATATACACAATCCTATACCCACAGTTAATGCAGAGGAAGGCAAAAAACTCCAGCAAAGCATGATCCAATTTGCTAGAGCGGGAAAAAAATTCCTTCCTGATTCCCCGAGAGGCAATCGGATATTCCCTGGATCAACTGTACCTATAAATATTAGTACCCAGTTATGTACACCTAGGAAATAATCCAGGCCTTTTTTCCTTCCACTTCACAATTATGTGCCACTTTGTTTTGATCTATCACTTAAAATCCTAATAAAATACATTTACGTTTTTAGTTGTAACCTGACAAAATGTGGAAAATGTAAAGGGGTATGAATAGTTTTTAAAGACACTGTGGGCCGGATTTAAAGAAACTGCAGCTTCAAACATCTATGACGTGTTTCAGTTTCGCCGCGTTCAAATCAATTAACTGGCGCTGCGGCGAATTGGCTAGTGAAACAGCAATAATGAATTCCGCCGTCAGCGGGATTCACTTACGATCGCGGCTTCGCCAATTCGCAAACTTATGTCTTCGTGCTTATAGCAGTTTCACATAGCGATGTGGGGTAGTGGATTAGTGCACACATCACACGTCTGTAACATCTCCCTCTGCTGTAGGTTCGAGGCTTACCATCTCCACCTACTTTTTTTATTTTCTTTTTTTGTTTATATTGCTAAAATGTAACGGATTACATCATATATATTGCTAAATAATGTTACACTCAGAAGCGCTTGCAAGCTTACACCATTTTAAGTGTTTTTTTGATCTTGTCTGTGTGTCGAATCGATCTTATGATTGAAAGTACCAAAGGCAAGTGACCAAACCCCTACCCTACTTCAGGGCAAGATGAAACCTCACAATTTTACCATGGTCTTCTTCCCACATTCCATACAATGTTTAGTTCTTTAGCTATATGTGCTTTTTAGCCTTAACACACTCCTTTTTTTCCACCATACAGCTTTATTCTGCACAATAGCTAAGTGCTTTGCAACTTCACTGCAGTTAACAACGTCATGGGTTCAAATCACATCACTACACTTGGGATCTCTTTTCACTCTCATTTTTTTTAACAGTTTTTTTTAACTATCTTGAATTTGGGGGGGGGGGGGGGTGTCCTACCCAAATTTCAAGCACATCAATGGAAACAACACAATTTTGATTTTATGAGTGTGGTCCTAGTTTTATCGAGATGCAATTCTTTACATATTTACCATGGTTCTTACAATTTCTTGACCAATAAACATAGGTGTCTGATATTGGACTCTCTCCATATTTCAACAACACAGACCCTCATAGTCCAACACTACATTTGCCTCACACCTCAACACAACACTGTCACATCCCTACTCTACATTACAACCCCTCACATCACCAGTACAAGCAGCATGCAAAGTGCAAAACTCCGGCCTTGGCAGCTTAATGGGCCATACACTAACAATTTGTCTAGACTTTTTCCTGTAGACTTAACCAAACCATATAATATAAGCTCAAACCTCAACACTTTCAATTTGGATGCAATCAGGCAGGCCCTTGCACTACATAGAAAATGTCAATCTGAAGGATAAAGTCTTCTCTAAATCTTACAGTGTGGATGGCCCTTTTGTCTGTAGGCACCCACACAAAACAAAAAAACACATGTTCAATTCTAAAGTCTTTATTTATTTGAGAATGACAGCAGAAGGAGGGATGCAGCAAAATAATATTGTCACTCTCCAGTCCGTGTGCCTTTACAGCGCCAGACCACGATCTTTGCTCCATGGCTACGGGATTCTGATGTCTTCCACAACTTCAGGCAGAGTTCAGAATCCATTCTGCACCTCTACCAGCTCATAGGGGACAGGCATGGCAAGGTTGCTGGTCAGCTTCCAAGCCACTTTCGAAGTTCCAGGGTGTTCATGTTGGTCATTGGCCATGTGCCTTACCAAATATCCACTGACCACAAAAGAAGATGAGTGGAGTCCATCAAGGTGAGTTTCTACCACCTACACCCGCAAGCAGTACCACTCCTGGAAAAATAAAACAAAGGATAAGACATTTCATTATGAAAATCACATCTTAATGCCTGTTTGCTTCATTCTGAACTTCATTTAATTTCGACATCACGAGTGAAATAACACATTTTATGCCAACTTACACAAACCAGAAATCATTAATGTAAACATTTGAATACACACCTGTGACGCCAGACAGCCCATCACCACAGGCTTCCCATGGTACGTGCCATGATTCCAAGATGTTGATGTTCTGGAAAATTACAACACCATAAGATACCAAGCAGCCGTTCATGTTATCAATAACTACACAGGTGGCATAGACACAAATAAACACCTGCCAGCTCTTCTCAGCCCTTTACACTATTCACAATACCAACATGTTTATGGTTAGAGGTGCATGTTTTTGCTCAAGTAACACAATTTTACCAATGTTGACTACACTTTATCTACAATGGCAAGTGTCATTGGCAGATGATAATGACCCTCTGTCTCCCTGTGAGTGGCACCTCTGCTAACTAGCTAATTAATACACATGCCCTATCTTGACCGGTTACAGTACTTACATGTAAAGTGGCTAGCAACCAGGGTATTCCGGGTGGCCATACCTGCAGCGGTGCTCCGCCGCCTGGGGGCCGCCGGCTGACGGACCTCTGGCTCCCTCTCCTCCGTCAGCTCCCAAGATTCATCCCGGGCAACGCACATGTTGTGCAACACGCAGCACGCCAGGATGATCTTGGAAGCCTTTGTAGGAGAGTACAGGAGTTCACCCCCAGGCCGGGCCAAGCAGAGAAACCGGGATTTGAGAAGACCTATGGTCAACTCAATGATACTCCGGCTTCTCCGCAAGGCCCTGTTGTAATTCCTCTCTGCTGGGCCCTGGGGGTACCTGATTGGAGCCATCAGCCACGTCAGCTGCGGGTAACCAGCATCCCCTGAAAAATAAGAAAAATATACATTAGTTCTTCCTATCATGTGACTTTAGATGACTCCTCAAAATGGGAGACAATTAGGCATTTTACTAAACAACCTGCTCGTCTGTTTGCAAAAACTCATATGAAACATCTCAACTCTGTCTAACTGCCTAAATCACTAATACAAATGGGAAAAAGGACACACAAAGTGGTGGGTTTCTCTTGCAAGTTCCAACTTGGCCCCTATTTTGTTCCTATTACATTAGCCTAGGTCTTACTTCTGGAATATATCTGCAACTAGAGTGAGGAAACCAATATTGACTCACTTATGCAAAGTACTTTGGGGATATGGCAATACCATTGGAATCATTTGTAGGTTTTCTTTGGGTGGCTAGAGGACACCATTTACACATTGGTTAACCACCTTCATTGGACTCAAAGACAACTTTGCAAATCTTTCTTTTGTGAGCTGCTAAGCTGCTGATCTGGTTGTGTGTGAACAGCCTGACAACTCCTAACACATCCATTTTAGGTAGGCTTTGCTTAAATCAGAAAGGAGAGAGCGGCGCCAGCTTAGTATAGTACAAGTTTATTTAACACTGTTAAAATTGATGACTCACTGTCCGAGGTTGGGTGAGACCGGTACACAAAGACTGTTAGGGTCATCCATCTTCCTCTTCCAGGATTTTCATTCTGTGGCCAGTGGATAAAATTGGGCACTATATCGATTATGGCATTAATGACCAACATGAACACCCTTGAAACTGTGGGCTGGCTAATGCCCATGATACTTCCCGAAGTGGCTTGGAAGCTGCCACGCCCTAAAATATACAAAGTGGCCAGCAATCTGGCCATGCCGGGCACTGCATGGCCGCGCTGTGTGTCCGGGTCAATTTTGTCTGCTATGAGCTGGTAGAGGTGTAGAATAGTTCCTCGCTCGAGCCGGAACTTCCTCCTGACATCAGAATCCCGCAGCTTGTCCAAATAGATCCTTGGAGCAAAAATGCGTGGCTGGCGAGGTAAGGGCACACGGACTGGAGGTGCTGCTGCTGGAGGTGCTGCTGCTGCTGCTGCAGCTTCCCCACCTTCTGCTGCAGCTTCCCCACCTTCTGCTGCCTCCTGTGCTAGGGCCTCCTCAAACAAGGCACCGATAAATGCCAGCATTGCACCATCTAATGCGTCTGGGATATCGTCCTCCATTTTGAACGCGCAAATTCGCGAATGCGCAGATATATATAGAAACGGCCGCTAATTATCACACCTGTGAGCCAGCTATAAAAGGAGCACATGGCCAATATGGCTGCTGGATGTTATAGATCGATGTTTCTTATGTGCTAGCAAGACCCTGTGACCCACAACCTACATTATCTGGAGGTAAGACAATTGTATCTCTCTCTCCCAAAAAAAAGGAAGGAGAGAATTTGTACTTATCTTGGGTGTGCTTAAGTTGTCTATGGTGAATCCCCTCCAACCCACAATAGCTTGGGAACCCCTCAAGTGTCTTTTAATCATTGGCAGTTGGCCCCATGTGCATGTGGTTTGGACATGTGTTTTATCATGTTTGTTAAAGGTGTGCAGTCTAGATTTGGCATCTAAACCTGCCCCCTTACCTTCCCAGCTTCCAAAGACACCATTTTTGCTTTCCTGATAACTGTAATTTATTATGTGCACGTATGTAGGTCATGCGATTTCTCATGTATGTTTAATGTTTGCAGCCTCCTTTTGCCTATAAAGGATTACACCACCCCCCCTCCACCAAGTCTGTTTGTGCCATTAGGTAAGTGTTTGGAGGGCCTTGTGTGATTTGTACCCATATGCGTTTTCTTATGTGTATTTTTTCCATTTCTTTGCAGCCTCTTCTGCTCTTTGCCACCACCACCACCACCACCGTGTTTGTGCCATTAGGTAAGTGTTTGGAGGGCCTCGTGTGATTTGTACCCATATGCGTTTTCTTATGTGTTTTTTTTTTCCATTTCTTTGCAGCCTCTTCTGCTTTTTTTGCCACCACCACCGTGTTTGTGCCATTAGGTAAGTGTTTGGAGGGCCTCGTGTGATTTGTACCCATATGCGTTTTCTTATGTGTTTTTTTTTTTCCATTTCTTTGCAACCTCTTCTGCTTTTTTTGCCACCACCACCACCACCACCGTGTTTGTGCCATTAGGTAAGTGTTTGGAGGGCCTCGTGTGATTTGTACCCATATGCGTTTTCTTATGTGTTTTTTTTTTCCATTTCTTTGCAGCCTCTTCTGCTTTTTTTGCCACCACCACCACCACCGTGTTTGTGCCATTAGGTAAGTGTTTGGAGGGCCTCGTGTGATTTGTACCCATATGCGTTTTCTTATGTGTTTTTTTTTTTCCATTTCTTTGCAGCCTCTTCTGCTTTTTTTGCCACCACCACCACCACCACCGTGTTTGTGCCATTAGGTAAGTGTTTGGAGGGCCTCGTGTGATTTGTACCCATATGCGTTTTCTTATGTGTTTTTTTTTTTTCCATTTCTTTGCAGCCTCTTCTGCTCTTTGCCCACTACTACCACCACCACCACCACCACCACCACCAAGTCTGTTTGTGCCATTAGGTAAGTGTGTTCTGTAACTGTTCACTAATTATACTGTATATGAAGAGCAATCTGCAAATCCTGTTTTTTCTGTTTTCTCTTTTGTCATTTCAGATTTAGGAGTTTGGGGCTCTTTGCTGCTGCTGGACAGCCAGATTCTCTGCCCACCTCGTGCTCCCATGGCCCCACCCACTGGAAGGATGAGAAGGGGCAGGGTGGCCAGGGGGGGCAGGGTGGCCAGGGGGGGCAGGGTGGACAGATCGTCTGGCTCTGGTGTGAGGGAGGCTCCAGCTGTATCCATGAGGGAGTCCACCATCCCGGAGGAGGAAGCCGGGGGAGGTGGTAACACACCAAGTGGACAAGCTGGCTCTTCTGACAGTAGTCCTGGAGCGGGTCCGTCCACCAGAGTCAGCTTGTCCACATTATCCCGGCTTCCCCGTTTCACCCACAATCAGTGCTGTGCCCTGGTCCACGCCTATATGGCCAGATATCAGGCGATACATGGGACCAGGGCCGCGTCTTACTCAGTAACAGAGAAGAACAGATTGTGGGATGAAATCCGGGATGCTGTAAATGCACTGGGTGAAGCACCTCGCCACCGTGACAGTGTGCGGAAGAAGGTCAACGACATCTGTGGGTCCGTTCGGAAGAAGCTAATTGCATGGGCTGCGGAGGGTCTTTATGACCGACAAGGTCGGCTGGATGAACGTGCACGAAGTTCTCTCTGGGATTATCAATTACCTTTCTTGAACATCATAGGACCTGATACCATCTTTACCAGAGAGGACTTAGATTCGGATGCTTTGCACCGAGGTAGGATATTATCTTGGATGTCAATTGTGTGAGTTGTTTGGAAAAGATTAACTACTATCCTATGTGTGACATTAATAGAATGTGATACTTGCCCTTCCAATTGTCCTTTTTTTGTTTTCCCCAACCTGCAATTTGTTCATCTGTAGCACGGATCTCAGCCCCTCCACAGCCCATGCAGCTTGGCGAACCAGACGGACTCACAGGTGTTGACATCAGTGCTGACCCTCCTCCTGGTAGGTCCAATATCATACTGTGCCAAACAATGTAGATGTTTTTTTTTTTCCAAGATAGCTCATATTGCTATGTCCTTTACAGAAGATCCGCAGCAGGGAACACACCCAGTGCAGCTAGGCCTGGAGGAAGGTGTTGGTATGTCTAGCCAAATAATGTTTTTTGGAATCTTATTAACCCCATTAACACACATGTTTTTTCTTATGAAAGAGTGTTGCCTTTTAGATGTTTACCCTGCAAAACACAGTTGACAGCATTAATGGGTGCCGTCATTAGTAGGCAGACCAAGCCTTCTTAACCTTTGGGAGGGTTTAACAAGTGTCCTATGAGCCCAGGAAAGCACTTTTGAATGTTTGGCCTCAATGCTTCATTCATGAAGCTAGGAGGGCAATCTGGCCATAATCATTACTGACTAAGGTTATGTACTAAACATGTTTTTTTTTTTGTTTTTAAAAGAACATCAGGCCCCTCTTGACGTTGCAGCTGGAGTTGGATCAGGAGCTGGCGACGATTCTGCATCCAGTGCTGTGGTATGTGATATAAGGGAACAAGGTGCACATGTAACATTTCAATGGTAGCATTGATTTTGGACTAGATGTGGCTTACATTGTGTGTGTTAAATTAGTGCTATGACATTCTGACGATGCACCAGCACAACAAGAGTTCTATCTTGAACATCAGGGAATTATGTTATAATTTGGTGTGCCACTAATGTTCCAAAAACATCCAGGATCTTTAAAGTCCGGCCAGTCTTTGATTTTCCAGGTCCAAATTCATGGGTATCGTTTGTTTGGGTTGTCCTGTAGCCGATTGATGGCAAGATTTTAGACAACATACGTAGATGTATAAAGTCATTGGTGTAGTAACAGATTTACCAAAAGCATAAACAACCTACCACACCAGGGTTAATTGGGAACACCTTCATGTTGAATCTTTTTTGCCTTTGTCATATTAGTCCTACCAATATAATATGTACCCATTATCAGAAGTGTTGCTAGCTTGGATAATCTTACAATGAACAAGTACTCATTAGAAGCACATCAAACTTTTCAACGTTCTGCTTGGGGTGTTAAGTTGTCAAACTAATCTGAAATATTTAGTCATGATGTTTGATAATGATTTGGTCTATTTATTCTGCTTTCAGGTAGCCTTAGATGCAGAGGGATTGTCACCTACCCAACTTCGTCCATCTATGCTGGATGTAGCCGAGAGGCTGCTTGATGAGTTTCGGATCCAAAATGAGTCAAGGAGGCGTACTCAGCAATCTACTGAGGCAGTACGTCTGCTCGGGCTCATACAGGAATCTGTAGCAACAATGGTACAGGTTCACCAGGATATGGTACAGGTTCAACAGGATATGCGTAACAGCTTGGTAAGTTTAGCAGACCAGCATCAACGGGATCGGCAAAGTGTTGACACTCAGGTGCTGGCCACACGCCAATGCCTGTTTGGATCTGAAGATGCCCCATTGGCAGAGCCCTCCCAAACATCTCACTCACCTGCCACTGCAGGTTGTGGTAGTGGGAGGGTAATGCCAGTGTTGGCCACTTGTCAGGCAGCTGGGGATGGGACAATTCCTCCTGTAGCCACTCCTAGCACTTCACACTCCGTTCGGACTCCCACACCCCTCAATGAGCAATCCTCCTGCACAACCTCAATGCGCACTGGTTCCACAGTACCCCTTCCACCTGACTACATTACCTCCACACCTTTATCACTTCACTCCTCCCCAGGCCGTTCTTCTTTTTTGTCACCAATGCGACATGTCGTTTGCCCCCGCACCGTGGACCACAACAACCAATCAACCACCACTCCCCACACATCTTCACAACCCTTGCACCACCAGCAGCATCAAATAGCCTCGGAGCAGCAACTATCCCATCTCATGTTAATGGCACACGTTGCCCAAATTCTTAGGCTGACCCCAGAGCAGATGAGACTATTGGCACAACATCTTCTGTCTGGGACATTTCCAAGGTTCAACACCCTGCATCATCAGCAGCCTCAGACACAAGATATGATCCTAATGGGCCACTTGACCACAACTCTACAGCTAACCCCAGACCAGATGGAACTATTGGCCCACCATTTGATGGCAGGAACCTTAACAGTGCTCACCACACTGCTTCAGGCACCACCACCAACTTAATTTTTTGTTTTTTTGTTTAATTTGGTTTAGTTTTGTTAATGATTGTTACATTGGCCAATTTGTTGGGCCATTTTTTTGTTTAATTTGAGGGTGGCACAATATGATTTATTATAGTGCTTTTTTTGGGGATGAAATAAAATTTTATGCAAAATGATTAGTTTGTGTTTGCTCTTTGGTTTTTTAGGAGTGTTGGTGGCCAAGTAATGGCCCTGGTTAATGTAGGCATTTATACACACGTGCTTCTCGATCTCCAAACATATGATTTCATGTAAATTTAGATAACTCAATGTTCACATAACGACCCAAGAAAAGGTCTCCCTTCAAATGTAGCTTCAAAACAAGTCTCAAGGCTAACATAAACCAAAGCCAACATACTAACAATTACAGACCACACCACTCGACTAAACAAATACAACACAAAAGACATTCGATGTGTACACCAAAAAGAAAACTTGGGTAATAAAATAAATGTTTTAATAACACATGTGGGTGTCTACCAACTGTAGCGTACAAAAAATATATTACAATATATAATAGAATGAACTAAATTGCCAATGTAACATTTGTGTTGCAAAGAGAAACATACTTTAATTTTATTTAGATAAACATATTTTATGTGTTTAAAAGTTTTTTTTGAGGTTTTCACTAAAACAAGTATTTTTTGTAAACATTTTTGTTTTTTTCCGTTGCCAAAAACAACAAGTCTTTTTTGTAAACATTTTTGGTTTTTTCCGTTGCCAAAAACAACAAGTCTTTTTTGTAAACATTTTTGGTTTAGTTTGTTACCAAAAACAACAAGTTTTTTTTGTAAACATTTTTGGTTTAGTTTGTTACCAAAAACAACAAGGCTTTTTTGTAAACATTTTTGGTTTAGTTTGTTACCAAAAACAACAAGGCTTTTTTGTAAACATTTTTGGTTTAGTTTGTTACCAAAAACAACAAGTCTTTTTTGTAAACATTTTTGGTTTAGTTTGTTACCAAAAACAACAAGGCTTTTTTGTAAACATTTTTGGTTTAGTTTGTTACCAAAAACAACAAGTCTTTTTTGTAAACATTTTTGGTTTTGTTTGTTACCAAAAACAACAAGGCTTTTTTGTAAACATTTTTGGTTTAGTTTGTTACCAAAAACAACAAGTCTTTTTTGTAAACATTTTTGGTTTTTTTTGTTACCAAAAACAACAAGGCTGTTTTGTAAACATTTTTGGTTTAGTTTGTTACCAAAAACAACAAGGCTTTTTTGTAAACATTTTTGGTTTTGTTTGTTACCAAAAACAACAAGGCTTTTTTGTAAACATTTTTTTTTTTTTGGTTGCCAAAAACAAGGCTTTTTTTGTTTTTTTGTTTTTTTTGGGTCCCAAAAAAAGGGGTTTTTTTTAATTTTTATATTTTTTTTGGTTGCCAAAAACAAGGCTTTTTTTTGTTTTTTGGGTCCCACAAAAAGGGTTTTTTTTTAATTTTTATATTTTTTTTTGGTTGCCAAAAACAAGGCTTTTTTTGTTTTTTTTTTTTTTTTGGGTCCCAAAAAAAGGGGTTTTTTTTAATTTTTATATTTTTTTTGGTTGCCAAAAACAAGGCTTTTTTTGTTTTTTTGTTTTTTTGGGTCCCAAAAAAAGGGGTTTTTTTAATTTTTATATTTTTTTTGGTTGCCAAAAACAAGGCTTTTTTTTGTTTTTTTTTTTTTTTGGGTCCCAAAAAAAGGGGTTTTTTTTAATTTTTATATTTTTTTTTGGTTGCCAAAAACAAGGCTTTTTTTGTTTTTTTTTTTTTTTTGGGTCCCAAAAAAAGGGTTTTTTTTTAATTTTTATATTTTTTTGGTTGCCAAAAACAAGGCTTTTTTTTTTTTTTTTTTTTTTGGGTCCCAAAAAAAAGGGTTTTTAATTTTTTTTTTTTTAATTATAATTTTTTTTTTAAGGGAGAAATGTCACATTGCTGGGTACAATAACAAAACCAATGAAAAAAAACTATGATCTTTTTAACGGGGTGACATTCCTCACAAATGGCTCCTTTGGGTCTGGAGCAACCCCCGAAATGTTTTCTAAAACTAGAATTCGGTCAATACACCATGTCACATACTCCAAAAGGTCCTCATAGGTGAGGTGGGTGTGCCCTGGGTAGAAAAAGACATAACAATTAGTTTTAGCCAAAATGATCCAAACAACGATTGTAATTAATGTGCCTCAACAAATATGCTTAGGAGTCTATTGTTTGGCTTTTATCAACACTCTGAAGCAAATATGCTAAATTGCTGTTGTAAACCTTGAACTCAAACTTTCACAGCAAATTGGTCAAAAGGTTACATAAGATGGCTTGGAATGTTAGTAGCAGTTCCACCAAAGCTAAGTAAAAGGCTTTTCTTCATGTCAACACAAGCAATCATTTAGAAGAATGTAAGGTGTTTTGGGTTCAATTGGTCAACACGATACATGTGCACACATTTATCTCTATCACCATTGGAGTTTGTGTAGCGTTCTCTCTCCCTCTTACTGTCTATAGATTGAACCTGACACATAGTAGAGACTTACCCTTTGGAATTCGGAGGGCCAGTTCTGGCCGGAGGAGATATGTCTGCTCCCCTTTATGTTTTTCCGCCATCCCAGCTGTGTTAAGAGAAAATAAAAAATGTATCTAAAAATCGAATCACGCTAACTGTAGGTTACGCAGTCATGAAAACGCTCTAACACCCACTCATTACCCCTCCACATTTCCCTGACAGTTAGATTTAGACTTTGATATGGTGGTGATGCAGATTTGTACAGTGCAAGCGTCATTCTACTGGGTGAAGCTTGTAGCGTTAAGGATACGTACTCCCTGCTTTGGTGCTGATTGTGTTTTTCGGATGTTTTTTGTGCCTCAGCCCTGCCTGTTCTAAGTGTTGGAAACATATCATTTTGGGAGGGCTGCGGAAAACTAATCAGGTTAGACTTACACTCTCTAGGTTTTTGGGGACAAGAGAAATAACAATCCTCCTTTTTACATGGCCCCTGTACACACCTCTAGGCACTTCCCTCCTGTTGTTTGACCCCACAGCAGGCAGCTTGCTATGGAGGCACATGAGATGAAGCCAAGCACCCTGTGCCTGTTCAGGCACTAGGCTGTGAGCCAGCCTTGCCCCCCTCCCTTCCAATTGTCTCAATGATTAGGAGTGACAGCATCAGGAGGCAATATTGGCATGCTGTCACCTCAGTTAAGGAGGAGGGGGAGTCTGTTCCAGACAAGTATTAGTGCAAAAATTTGGACCGTAAAAAATGGTCCCAGTAAGTCTTAGGGGGAATATGCACACCTATCACTTGGAATACTAATGCATAGAATGCATTCACATAAAGAACCTGCTGCCTTTAGAACAACTTGAAGCCTGAGCGGGGACATACACAGTTAGCATTTCTCCACTTACTAAGTAGACACATTACTGGAAAAGCACACAACTTACCATCATCAGGTTTTTTTTGGGCCCCTGAAGTGGATGGCGTGGCTGGCTCTGGAGAAACTGCACAAAATGAACACAAATTGTGAACTGGAATGTGGTACATTACCGAGGAAGAGTATTTATGAAAGATTGACAAACACACATTTTCAGTGTTGACTAAATCAGGACATGATTAAATTACAATGTCCACAAAAAATTTACAAGTACAAAGCACACCATTTCCAATGTAGAGAAACTAACACCAATTTAGAATAGGGTGGCTTGAGATAACTTACAAAAGATAACATGTCCTGTAAAGCTCCCCAAAACCACCTTTCAAACATGAAGGTTAAGCAAGAGTGTTTCATGACCAACCTTCCTGTCACATATAGCAAAACTACACTTGCTTAGACTCCAACTTAGATTATCCTAGATACACATCATCCTAGCACACACAATTCATGTGAGAATCTAATTTTAGGTACTTACAGACTAGTTCAGGGGAGCCTGGAGTGGGGGAGGATGGGGGAGACCCTACATGGGGGGATGGTGTCCCTTCATGGGGGGATGGCGTTGTATCTCCTAGAAACACAAAGACACAAATACAATCCTTGAACCAAAGCTATTTGATAAAGGCACACAGAAAGTAGTTGGGAAACATTGAAGGTAGTAGTTACTTTGGACTGGGTAAGCAGCGGCCCCTCTTCCCCAGTCCTCCACAACTAACATCCTCAATGTCAGCTGCTACATAACCCCAATGGCAAAATATAGATATTACAGCCCTTAGATTTCCCAGGACACATTGAACACACAAACACATGTAGAATACTTACTTCCCATTTGAGGAGAGCCCAGGTCCTCATCCGAGTCAGACCAATTGGCCTCTTCTTGGGCAACAATGTCTTCCTGGCCCGGATCCAGGCGACTTGGCCCTGCCTGAGGCTCCTCTCTTGCTGAAGTTACATCAACCACAAAAGAAAACAAAACAAACAATCATTCCTCCAAGTTCGACCTAATACACAACACACCAGCACATCCACATTACTTACAGTGGGCCTGAGAAGGCTGAGCCTCCACATCCTGATCACTGGTTTCTAAAATAAAAGAAAAACATTATATATTATTTATGGACACAAATAGGCAGTAACCTCTCATCATGCTAGCACCATACTCAATGCCCCTACAATTCAGAACATAGAAGTGCACTTACACCAATGAGATGCATTGACCATGTTTTAAAACAGGAGGGCACCATGCAAATTAAGCGGGCGCCTAAGGCCTCGCACCTACAGGGGCCTTGCGGCCAGTGGCGGAGCACCAACATTTCGAAGGGCGCAGTCAGGGAAATCTCCCAAGTAAAAGATTGCTTTCAATCCTCGGATCAAAAAGTGGCAGCAGTGTGCTGCAGTCCCTTCACTGCGTCTGCCAGGTGTCTGTTGTCCGCTGACACTTACTCCTCCTTCTCTGCCTGGGGATTGGCCATCTGATCATGTTATCCTAAGATGTGGAGGAATCGGTAGGTGTGTACCTGCACCAGTAGGAAGTGACTGGCCGGTCAACTCACTCTGCTATCATCAGTTGTTGCTCTGGGAGGAGAGCTCCGCCCTGGACCCGGAACATACAGTTAACCAGGCCCAGACTTGATATTTTGCAGGCTGGTCATAGATTTGTTGTGTCCACTATGCAAAGGGGTTGAGTAGCCCCAGGGAAGTTGGAAGAGTCTGAAAATGGTTGGTGGAGGAGGAGGAGAAGAAGGCCCTGGGTGGCTGGGGGACAAGGAGAGGGCCCCTGGGGGTTTTCTAGAGGAGGAAAGATCCACAATGACGCCAGAGTCAATTGCCAAGGAAGAGAGTGGAGCTGAGCAAGTCCTGCCTATCTGACATGAAAGCCAAACATGGTGTAGATGGAGCCCTTTGCCCTACACAATGACAGCACCGGAGGTGGAAGGTGAGTGGTAGCGGGTATTTGACATTATAGAGCATATGGACTCTGTCCATTATTGGTAGTTTTGTTTGGAGTTGTCCTTTAGATGTTTAACTGTGTTGTTTTTGACCCGAGCTGTGAGGGACTGAGGTATGACAGCCCACTATGCTGAGACTTATAGTGCCCTAGAATGTTGAGGACTGAGGAATCCTTAGTCACTAACAGAGGGCACTACAAGTCTTAGCATAGCAGGCAGTATTTCCTCATTCCCCTACAGAGAGCATTACAAGTCCAAGCAGGTAGCCTTCTGCAGTGGGACTTGTTGTGCCCTTGACTGTGGTGGACTGAGGAAGGGAAGTGTAAGAGGGTCTCTGTAAGCTCAGATTTATGGGGGGGTTTTGGGGACCACAGAGTTCCCTTTTACACCAGAGTCCACAGCTTCCCCCCTCAAATAATGGTTCCCAGAACTCTCCTTACATCAGAGTCTTCACACTTCCCTCTTACAGAGTAGTAAGTCTGGAGACTCCGATGTAAAGGGGGCTCTGTAAAATGTGATTAGAGATTTGAAATTTCTACCATTTTTATTTTCTACTTACGATCCACAATTTTCAGCTGCTCAAATGGCTCGCTGCCTCGTAAGGCATATTGGAGTGTGGCCGTCCTCCTCCTCCCCTTCTTCACCAAAAGCACAAGAGGGTGCCGGCCGTCCGCTTTGGCTAGAAGCAGAAGAAAAAAAAGAAACATAAAAAATATGAATGTACATAGTAGTATTAAAGGTTGTGAAGAGACACTTGATGGAGGTAGGAAAGGTAGGAGCGAGAGGGGGGGGGGGGGGTGTGTTGGTATTAGTGTTGTTGCATAGCTAAACACATGTCCACCTACCCAAAAAATTGTAACCTATCTGGTCACATGTAATGTATATTTTTACTTACCGGAGATTTGCTCCACAGCCTTTAGCAGGAGCCTGGGTGAGCGCCTTTTGGCATCACTCCAGGCCCGCTGCAGATCCACCATATCAGCCTGGAACTGAAATCTCCGCTGCAGCCTCATCCGGACACGACACATCATCTTGTGCTTTTGGTGAAGATGCATATTAATGCTATCATACCCCCAGAGGAGGAGGAGCTGTGGAAAGAGCAGTGTATGTTTGAGTCCAAGTATGTCCAAAATAGTACAGTCTTCAAATAACATGCTAGGTCGTCTTTGAGATATTGTAGAACAAAGAATTCCATTTCTGGTGATACATATACATCGATGTCCAAATCTACCTCCATGACATAGGTTGCCCCACACTGGTGATTTCCTCTACATGATATAGCCATTTTCTCAATTGGCCTTTCATGACACAACCAGGGCCACCATCAGGGGGGGACAGGCAGTCACTGTATTTACAACCTTATTGCTGTCCATTTAGCAGGGTGCAAGTAACTTTACACACATGTAGCATAGGTATCAACTTTTGTCACCATGTTAAAAGGACAGCAGTATGGGTAGCATTACAGTGACTGTTATTAGTCCAGGCTCACTAAACTAGCCAATGCTTGGAAAAGCAAGCCATGCAGATTGCTTTTCAGGTCCCTTTTAACATGAGCTGTCTGATTGGGTGTGGCTGTTAATTTTTGACGCAGACCTGATAAGCCCCTCAATTCTCCTTTATGGAGTGTTATATGTAAATGGGATTGCTTCATTTGAGATGCAGATTTAAACTATGTATGGCCAGGCTGAAGGTACCCAAGTGGATTGCTCGATCACCTGGAGGACAACGTACAACCAGTCTGTCAGATTTTACACACACTTATCGCTAGCATCTCTTGTAGCCACTAGCAATAATCACTGTGTTTTCCTGGCAGGGGCAGCACCGGGTGAACACAATGGCTCCGCAGGAGGGTTTCCCCTGTCTGTGTTGATGGTGGAATCAAGGCAAAATGTTTTTCCTGCAAGCCACGGGACAAACAAAGATAGTTTTGTAATTAATCCATGATTTTGCCAAAATGGAAAAAAAAAGAGGTTTGCTTTGTATATTCTTAAGTTTGCTACATAACTAGAACATGTAACAGTTTTATATCATTGCATGAGATTTCCCCTCACTTCCTGTCTTGGTGTCACCACGACAGGAAATGAGGGAATCTCCCGTGGGGATATAGCCAGCAATTCTTTCCTTTTATATATACTATGGACATTATAAGGCAACAATTGCAAGCTATTTCCCCACAGTGATATTCCCCTCACTTCCTGTCTTGGTGACACTAAGACAGGAAGTGAGGGGAAATCTCATGCAATGATATCACCCTATTAGAAATTGGAGTTCCGTCTAAAAAGTATACATAAAGTAAGCACTTGGTTTCCAAAGTGGCAAAATTATGGAGGAGTTAAAACCCCATAGTGTGATCGGGTAATCTGACGGTGTGCTCCTACACTCCTCAATGTGTCTGTTCATTATGCTGTGCTGAATTATCCTTGATTCGCAATTCCTGCAAGAGTTGCACATGGTATGTGGGAGATGCGAATTTAAGGTGGCATAATTATCCACACAATCACACATAATCCTTTTTAAAGGTCCCCAGCAGAATTTGATGGCATAGTGGTTCACAGCAGTGCCATCAAATTCCAGTTAGATCTGTAAATTAACAAAGCAATGTGATCTGGGGGTGTATTTAACTTGCAATGGACACCCCCATTCATTATCATATGGCAGTGTGAGATGGGTGCAGACTTGTATAAAGTACTCGAAATTTCTACTTGAGTAAAAGTACAAGTGCTCGATCAAAAAGTGACTTGAGTAGAAGTGGAAGTGTTCGCAGAAAAAGTTACTTAAGTAGAAGTACTAAAGTATTCAACATTTTTTTTACTTAAGTATTGCAAGTAGTTTTTTCAAAAAATTTGCTACTTAAGTACTAAAAGTAAAAAGTACCAGTAGTTTTGAAAAAAAATTTCTACTCAAGTACTGAAAGTAGAAGTACAAGTACTGTGTTATGTAGTTATTAAAGAAAGAAGTCAAAAGTTTGAACATCATATTGTTTTTTATTATTTCAAATGATTTATTCAAATGATTAACCTGTGTTTGTTAGTAGTTTCTTGATGCACTTTAAGCGCTGTAGCACCATTTATTTGTTTGTTTCATATTTTCTTTTTATTGGAAAGATTTGGTATAGCAGCTTTTATTATACACAGCCTTTATTTTCAAATGGGATGATTTACAAATGACATTATACACATTTTTTTGAGCTTTATGCAACCTGCCATCTACTGTTCTGGCAGTGGTAATTTTTTTAAAAGTAACGAGTAACTATGCAGCACAAAAAAAAAATACTTGAGTAGAAGTATCGAAATCATCGAAAAAATGTAGTGAAGTAAAAGTAGAAGTAGGAGAAAAAAATTCTACTCTAGGAAAGTACAGATACCGCATTTCGGTACTTAAGTACAGTACTTAAGTAGTTCTACTTCGTTACTATACATCTCTGGATGGGTGTGTTGGGAATGTGATCCATTAAGAAAAGTGATTATACACTCATGTGTTTCTTTTAGAGGTGATTTGTTCAAGGCAATCCTTTGAAGACATGACCATTCCAGATTTTTGGGATCACTGATTCCATCTCAGGTGAACCAATTAGCTGCTGTGTGCAGATCCAGCTTATGATGGTAAGAGTGTCAGACAAGACAAACGGTGCCGAGCTTGCAGTGTGTATGGATGTATGTAAGGCAATAATTTTTGGCATTATGCATTTAGGGAATATAATGTTTCTAATCTTGCATATATGAAAAGGGTCAATACATTTGTCTTTATCTAGACAGATTCCAAAGCGTCAGAGCAATCTGTCACAGATAATTGTGTTTCATTTTGTGTAAACGTTGAAACTAATCAAATCTATCTATATACAGGCATAGCCCACTTTAAGTACACAATGGGACCAGGGCATGTATGTAAACTGAAAATGTACTTAAAGTGAAGCAATCCCTTTTTTCTTTTCTCAATGCATGAAAATACACCAGCTCCATTGTAAATTTTGGCCACATTGACATAGCCTTACTCCGAAACCATGTGGGAGCATGTTAAGGGGATCCAGGACTATGACATGATAGATTACCTAGGCAAGCTGCCCAGCCACAAAATGGATATGGTGTAGTCCTGGGTACCCTCTCGTTGCTCCCTAAGTTTGTTATCCCTGTCACTTATGGTTTGTGAGCAGTGTCATGGCAAGCTGAACAAGCTGTGTCCTTACTCACGTTTGTGTATAAAGTGAGTGTACTTAAAGCAGGGTATGCCTATCTATATCTATATAGAAAGTTCAGAGATGTGAACCTGTTCCCTATTATATACACTAATATATGGTATATAACATATTCTATAATGTATATATTGTATATAATGTATATATTGTATATAATATATACATAGTATATATATTGTCTCGAATATATATATTTTCTATAATATATATTTTGTGTGTGTATATATATATATATATATATATATATATATACATATATATATATATATATATATATATATATATATAGGGAACAGGTTCACATCTAGGAAGTTTCTATAACAGGAAGCTTCTAGATCACGTCTAATAGGCAGAAAGTGCATGCGCAGATCAGCAGACCAAAAGTTTCTTGCACACCCGCTAGATAAGCGACCCACCATCCCCCATCCCGCACATTCACACCCCCTCCTTACCTTACACACAAATGCCACAATTTCGGACGTGTAGAGCGCAGGAGCCATGATTGCGATAAGGGCCTGGACAATTTCCGGAAACGTGTGCATGCACCAAAAGTTTTGTTTCCGGTTTCATGTATAAAATGTGAGAATGCGGGTTTGTATATTCGCGAATTCGCGAATAGTCACCATACACAACCATTAAGCATATTTAACTTAGAAAAAGAAATACAAATACATACATTTGTGGACACCAGAAAACTTTATTTAGACACATGAAGACATTTGTAAAAAAGATTGTAAACATGCTGTTTAATACACAAATACACAGCTCAAACATTTCACATGACATATTTTTGGCACAGTCTCCACAGTATCCCATTGAAGCCACAGATTTCTATTTTTCAAACAAAAACAACCTTTGTACAACATTTAGACCATATACATCGACAAAGAGCCCATAATCAACAGATGCATGTGCAGATTGACAGAATTATGTTAACAGCAATAAATACTTACAGAGAGTCAACACACAACACAGCCAAATCTCACCTCCATAAATAACAAAGGGCCACAAATGTGAACCATAAAGCATGTGACACACAAATATTTTGGACCTCTTCGTAGGTCAAATCTTTCCTGATGTCTGAGTGAGCTATATATAATCCAAGCAAACACACACCCAGAATGGTAACGCCCAGTCCAAAAATTAACTGTGTGTGTCCTGTGTGTTTTGGAGCATGCTCAGTTGCCAAAACAAGGGAAATAGAAATGAGGAGGAGGAGAGAGACCTAAACTGCCCAAATCCATGTATGTATGTATGTAGGTGTGTATAGTATATGTGAATTGATAAAATTCTCTCCAAGTTTGCTAGTCATTATTTAGAATGTTTAGATACAGGAATACATACATATATATACAATTACATGAGAGAGCGAGAGAGAGAGAAATATATATTTAGGGAAACAATTGAAACACACCTTTTGGGATTTGGGAAGTGAGATTGTGACGATTGAACAGATATGTAAGCCAACAATCTGACTCATCACTCATGAACATCCCTAAATTTGGCGTGGCAATTATATCAGGCGTTCTTATGTGCGTTTTGGCTGGCGTTTTCACAGGCGTTTTGACATGCATTTTTTGGGCAGGCATTGTTATATGAAATCACCTAAAAAAGCCCCAAAAACAGACCACAAACACCTACATGTGAACGTAGCCCGTTTGGGGGCGTTTGAGGGGGATTTGTCCAGCTCAAGGATCAACTCCCAAAACAGGCAAAAAATCCAATCCTATTCAGTTCAATGGCCCCTGTTCCCATGTGAGCATTTTGACGGCATGAGGAAAACACCCAACGCTCACTGAGAAATAGCACAATGATTAGGGAGTCTGCCTTCCTGCTGTAGGTTTGTAAGTTCGAATCCGGAAGGAGCCCTCTGTATGGGCAACACTTGGATATCTCCAATTCTCCAAATGTTGACATCAATAATTTTGTTCATGTTTGAAAAAGGCATGTGTATCAGCAAACTTTTAATCTAAAGACATGAACAAAATACAAAAGATGCCAGTCAATATGTAGCAATATTGTGAGCTAAAGCTCTATTTGTTTGTTGGGCATACTTTGCTAATTAGCCAAGTATGAGATATATATATATATATATATATATATACCTTCAGTTAAATGTGTAGTAAAATGGTAACACTTGGCCATACCCATATGGAAGAAAATGTAGTATTTGCAATATATTTATAAAAAAATTCTTTGGAAACACATAAAATATTGTCAAAATTGTGACATTTCCTTGATATGTGTGAAATGCTAATAATCTTTCTTTGAAATATGTTTTACATCTATTTTTTTTCTATCTGACGACCAATTCCCCAATGTAATATTTTGTCGGTTTTTTCAGATAATGTGGAGGTTCTATATAAACACTGTAGATTTGACTGCTATGATTTCTGAGTTAGCAGGAAAGGTGTATGGAATGTGATGGTGTTTACTAAGGGATCCCTTGTTGGAAGTGTGCATGTTTTTCCAATTCCGCCGGTTTTTGCCATTTTCTATGGGCGAGACAGCGGATTTCCAAGCGGTATTCAAAAAAAATTTGACCCAAAATCGCGCTGGCGAAATTTTTTGAGCCTATTTGGCGTTGCGCATGCGCACATTCGCGCGTTCGCAGCTCGAGGCTGGAGGAGCTGTTTAACCTTTCTACACTTTCGCAGATATCTCTCTTTCTAAGTCAGTTTTTGACATTTTTTAAACGCAAGTCATCTCCAAATTGACTTCCACACCTTCCACAGTGATTTGGGATTTTTGGGGGTACAGGGGAAAATTTGGCTAAACTTTAGTCGAGCTTTTAGCTGGCGTGGTTTTAAGTCGCGCTCTGACCATATTGCATCTTAATGAATCTCACACTAGACATTTTCCGCCCGCCGTTCTTTGAATGCCAATTTCAGACTTAAATAATCGCCGGTTCGCAAAATCCCGCCGAAACGCTAATTCGCCGTACTATGAATCAGGCCCTGTGTGTGCATAAAAAAAAAAAAAAATATATATATATATATATATATATATATATATATATAGATAAAGTTAAAGGAACACTTTGAAAACAGATCTCAATGGGGAAAAATATAATGCTGGATATCTATACTGCTATGGGCTGGGCAATGTGTTAGGAATGAAAAGATTACACATCGTTTGATGGCGATGAAAATGATCAACCTACAGAGGGCTGAATTCCTGGATTCAGACACCCCAAAAATTAAGTTGGAAAAATTATGCAGCAGGCTAGACCAAAACATAATGTCCCAGAGGTGTTCTAATGGCTTTAGGTCAGGCGAGCTTGGGGGTCATTCAGTGGTATCAATTCTTTCATCTTCCAGGAACTGGCTGCTTACTCTCGCCTCATGAGGCCAGGCATTGTTGTACATCAGGAGGAACCCAGTGCACCAGCATAGGGTCTGACAATGGTTCCCTATTTCATCCCTATACCGAATGGCAGTCAGGGTGCTATTGTCCAGTCTGTAGAGGTCTGTGCATCCCTCCATGGATATGCCACCCCAGACCATCACTGACCCACCACCAAACCGGTCACGATGAACGATTTTATAGGCAGCATAACGTTCTCAATGGCTTCTACAGACCCTTTCACATCTGTCACATGTGTTCAGGGTGAACCTGCTCTCATCTGTGTAAAAGCACAGAGCGCCAGTGGCAGACCTGCCTGCCTATTCTGGTGTTTATTCTGGTGAAGCCTGTTTCTGATTGTTTGGTCAGAGGCATTCACAGCAGTGAGCTTCTGGAGGTCATATTGTAGGGCTCTGGCAGTGCTCATCCTGTTCTTCCTTGCACAAAGGAGCAGATACCGGTCCTGCTAATGGGTTAAGGACCTACTATGGCCCTGTCCAGTTCTCCTAGAGTAACTGCCTGTCTCACATGCCTCCTCCATGCTCTTGAAACTGTGCTGGGAGACACAGCAAACCTTCTGGCAATGGCACATATTGATGTGCCATCCTGGAGGAGTTGGACTGCCTGTGCAACCTCTATAGGGCCCAGGTATCGCCTCATGCTGACCCTAGCTAAATGCAAAACTAGTGAAAAACAGTCAGAAATGATTAGGGGGAAAAAATGTCAGTGGCCTACAGCTGTAAAACCATTCCTGTTTTGGTGGTTGTCTCATTGTTGCCCTTCTAGTGCATCGGTTGTTAATTTCATTTACACCAAAGCAGCTGAAACTGATTAACAATCCCCTCTGCTACTTAACTGACCAGATCAATATCCCAGGATTTCAACTGACCTGATGCTATACTCTGATTAAAAAGTATTTCTTTAATTTTTTTTTGAGCAAAATACAGTAATTTATCAAAAAAAGTTGGTCTGTCTTTTTATTACTGTCTTACTGTATTATTACCTGCAGTAGATCACAAAGGCAGTGCGTTGTGAACACGGTGCAGGAAACACTCATGGAACGTGCCTTTCTGGCACTGCGTTCTGGTGTGAACCGGCCCTAACAATAGGACACTGCCTAGTGATCTTTGACTTCATCAGTGTTTTTCAAGTAGATCTCCATCTCTTGAAGGTTGCCTACCCATGTTCTAAAATGACTGCAACTCAAATCTTTCACCCCACAAAGAGTCTAGGTTTCCATCCTGAGGTTTGGAATGCTAGCCCACAGAGCCACCTAGGGGTCCTCCTCATCGGCCCAGGGGTACATTAAATACTATCAAAATACAAAACCATCTACAACTCTTCCCTCAGCTATATCCAAACCTTGTCTCGAAATATCACTCAAATCTTCTGTGTTCCTCCCAACTCCTCCTACTCTATAGTTCACCTCCCATTCTCACCTCCAGGACTTCTCCAGAGCCCCACACACGTTCTGGAATTATCTACCCCAAACTGTATGGCTATCTCCTGCTCTGTCTGCCTACCTGAAAGCTCAAAGCTTCAGAGAGGCCTTTCTTGCCTCTACCCAACAGTTGAAAGTCGAATTCCATTCAAACGCTTAACTATACCTAAACCTGCCATCCCCATTCTAAGACTAATATAAATGCCCTGTAAAGGATAGATGTCTACTTGCCTACTCTGAGGGTGCTCTGGACACATGATCTCTCAAATAACTTCAGTGCAGAGGAGAAATTGCTCCCCCCCCCCCTATTTTTTTCTGGCCATCATGACTGCATGCTCAGATTAAGGGTCTGGTATTGATTTCTTTTGCGTGACAATCCCCCTTAAAGTCCGCACTAACCTCAAAGAGTTTGGTATGCGTTTTGTGGGGGAGCTCTAAACAGATTTTTTCATTTTTAGTTCTTGTCAGCAAAAGTGACATTTAGGGCTCAGTCACGCGGGATGTTTTTACAGCTGCTTTTAGGGGCGTATGGTGTCCTTTTTTTTTTTTTTATTTTTTTTTTCATTTCAGAGGAGTTTTGAGGCATAAGCGTTTAGGGCCATTAAAAAAAAAAAAAAAAAGACTTCTGTGGGTCCAGGAGCAGAAGCTGTTGGCTGTAAAAACATAAAATGCATCTAAACCTTTTTACATTATAGGGAGTGCTTTTTACTGTAAAAACGCTAACGTGGCTAAATGCGCATAAACGTCTGTAAATGCTATTTTAAAACGCTGCTTTTTCCTGGCAGCAATGCTGGCATTTTTTAAACGTCCTGTGTGCATGAGGCCTTACAAAAAAAACAGAAAATCATACAGTTCAATTGTCAGGAAATGATAACCGCACACAGAAACCTCCAATCCAAAGATCCCCCAAATATGGCGACGTGTCTTCTTTTTTTTTTTTTTTTTTTTTTTTTTTATTAAGTAAAAGCCGGAAATTTACCAGCAATTTAAAACCAACTTTCCTTTGTAAATGCCAGTGCTTTAAAAAAAAATAAAAAATGTCTCTTTTGTTCATTGATGGCTCCATATCTTCTTGACCCTTGGGTTTATGCTGCCCCCTGCATGGAATTTTTTTAGCTTCTTTTATTATTTTCTGTTTCTGTGAGAACTACAATCAATTCTGTTCCTGTGAGAACTACAATCAACTGCTGGACTGGACTGGGCAATGGACTGGGACCTCAGCTTTGCGCTAGGTCGGCTGTGACATAGCCCCACTGGACAGAGGCTGGCCGGCGAGTAAACACCTCGCGAGGATGCATAGCCCTGGTCACGGCCTGAATTGCAGCGTGCCTCTGGCCTGCAGCACCCCCATTCCAAAATGGTGCAGTGGTACGCCTGGAGCAGTTCCCACATAACGCCCCCCACTATCGGGGTCCCTCTGCGGACCACCCCTTATTCACCCACACCTAGCTATCTTCTCCCCCCCCCCCCCCCCCCGGGAGGCTAATCCTGTTATGTTTTGAGTGGGTTTTGGGAGCCGGGGGAAGCGCCGCCAGCTGCTCAAAACTTTTTTTGGGGGAGGTCCTGGTGGGGGCCCCTACAGGGGCCTACCTTTGCTATCCAAATGTACCTGGGGGTCCCGGGCACCACAGTAGCCATTTTGCTGTGGATGGCTGTTCTCTCTATCGGCCACCATTTTTGTGTAGTCTGACGGCCATTTTCCTTTTAGTTTCCCATTGCTATCACACGACGGCCATGGTTTTGAAGCCTATGGAGCTGTGAATCGGCGGTGGGCCTCTATTGTCAGTTTCCTGAACTTTTTCTTTCTCTCTAATCGCCGCACAGCTGGCAGCCTGGCACTCTGTCTCTGTACCTGAGTAGGAGGTGGTGAATCCCTGTGGGTTCTAAACGGTTCCCTCTTTCTGCTATAGTAGTAACCTGGTGCGCTGGTGCATCGGTAGGGGTACTTTACAGCAATTTAAAAATTTTTGTTGGTGGTCCCCAGGTTAACCCATGGCGTCCCTGGAATACGTGTCACCACCTGACCCCTTCTCTCAGAGGCTGCGGTGCCCTCTGTGTCCCAGTCCGCCTTGTCTGCTAGGACGGCGGTCCTGCAGTCACTAGTGTCCTTCGCCTTCACCTGCAGCCTCTGTTTCCTCAGATTCTGAGGTTGATTTGGCCACTGCGGACGCAAGTCACCCTACTGTGTCTGCGTCTACGCACCCAGAGTGCTCTGATAGTGAGGATGAATCCCGTTCTTTTACAGCCACGCATTAAAAAGAGGCGCTAGGGGATGCACTGATCGTATCAGTGTGGGAAACTCTAAAATTGGAGGACAATGTTACGGCTGTGCAGGTGCACTTTCCCACCAGGATTTGGAAGTGGAACAACCTCCTCCTGACCTGGCGGAGCTGGCGGACCAGTTGGTCCAGGGGTTGCAGTATATCTGTGATGCCTCTCTGGATGCAGCCCCCTTAGCTTGCAGGGTGTCCATGACAGCCATGACCCTTTGCCGCATGATGTACATGTTCCCCTGGACAGTGCCCACCCCAGTATTATTTCTGACAACCCTTTGCTTATAAGCCCAGAAAATGGGCATTTGAATTGACAGATTTGGCTGCAATTGATTTCAATGGCGTTTAGGTTCGGCATCTAAACTTTGGGACGTTTGCTTCAGGACAATGCTGGTACCATTAACTGGGAGGTCAATCAGCCACTCTTTAAAGGGATTGTAAAAGCAGAAGGTCTTTTGCATTCTATGCATTCTATATCTTATGCATTCTTTGAATTAGGATAAAAAAGCCTTCTGTGTGGAACAATTTACCTGAGCCCATCTTTATCCAGCGATGTTGCAGGATAGCTGTCCAGGACCCCCCTCCTCATTGGCTAAGACAGCAGCGTGGTGCGATTGGCTCCCGCTTCTGTTAATCAAAGTCAGTCAGCCAGCCAATCAGGAGAGAGAGGTGGCGGGGTCAGGTCGCGGCTCTGTGTCTGAATGGAGCTGTGACTTGGCTCGGGTGCTCCTATAGTAAGCTGCTTGCTGAGGGGGCACTCAACAGAAGGGAGGGGCCAGGAGCGCCGAAGAGAGACCCGAGAAGAGGAGGATCGGGGCTGCTCTGTGCAAAACTAGACTTTACAATCACTTTAAGGAACGGTAGCAATCTCTGGAGGAACCCTTGTTGACAGTGGTTGCTGTATTGTAATGAGCTAATGGGATGTTGATAATATGTATGCAGAGACCCCCTAGTTTGAAAGTGATTGCCTTTTAGAGCAGCGGATTCTTGAGGTATACCTACATTATTGAAGTATCTGTTTTTTTCTCCTTTTTTTTTTTTTGAGCCTCATTGTAATGTTTTTGTATTTATAGGTCCATACGCTGTGTTTATTTACACCAAGGTTATACAAGCACAAATTTGTTTTGGTATTTGTATTATTATGGTGTAGCAATCCTTACACACTGATCAGCCATAACATTATGGCCACTGACAGGTAAAGTGAATAGCATTGGATATCTCATTACAATGGCATTTGAATGTGGGGACAGCAAGTGAATATGTTGTCCCTGAAGTGGATGTGTTGAAAGCAGACAAAATGGGCAAGCGTAAGGATTTGTGCGACTAACGAGAACCAAATTGTAATGGCTAGAGCTAGGAATCAGATCAACTCCAAAACTGCAGCTCTTGTGGGATGTTCTTGGTCTGCAATGGTCAGGACCGATCAAAAGTGGTCCAAAGTAGGAATCCGGTGAACCGATAACAGGGTCATGGGTGGCAAAGACTCATTGATGCACCTGGGGAGCAAAGGCTAGTCTGTGTAGTCCTACCCAATAGGAGAGCTACTGGAGCTCAAATTGTGAAAAAAAATAAAAATAATGCTGGTTCAGTGTCAGAAAACACATCGCAGTTTGTTGTGTATGGTGCTGTGTATCCGCAGACCAGTTCAGAGTGCCCATGCTGACCCATGTCCACGGCCAAAATACCTACAATAGGAACGTGTCCATCAGAACGTGTCAATCAGAACTAGACCAGGGAGCAAAGGAAGAAGATGGCCTGGTCTGATGAATTCAAGAATGGTTTGAGGAACACAACATCAAGTTTGAGGCATTGACTTGGCCTCCTAATTCTTCAGAACTCAATCTAACTCTGGATCTGTGGTATGTGCTGGAAAAAAAAGTCCAGTCCATGGAGGCCCCACCTTTACTGTCTTCAAGGATCTGCTACTGATGGCTTGGTGCCAGATACTACAGCATACCTTCAGAGGTCTAGTTGAGTCTATGGATCAATGGGCTATGGTGCATGGTCATGCTGTAATGGCTAATTGGTGTACAGTTTGCTGCAGTTTTTACCTTTAAAGTCTAAGTCCAGCTTGGGCAAACCTTTTACAAAACTAGTCCCCAGCCTCTGTAGGGGACTCTGTATCTATAGTAGGAAAACCTAATCTTTGGAGAGAGATAAGAATCTGGCAGGAGGTTACATCCACGGCCACCCACACCAAAATTAATATCTATTTTATATTTGAATGAAGACTCCTATCACTGTTGTGTACTGGTCACAAATGATGGAAATAAACTGTGATATTCAGTGGTTCTAAAAGTGAGCTGCTGAAATTTAGTTCTGTGTATGCTGCTTCTTTGGGGGGAGGGGGGTTGTTATGGGGTGGTCTGTGTTGTGTATGCGGCCTCCGCGATGGGTGTTGTGGTTGATCCAAACCCTTCATAGAGGCCACAAGGAGCTCTCTATAGTCCTGAATAATGGGCAGTCTGAGAAGGGATCACTCTCCATAGAGCAGAATGTAACACCTCTCTGTACATTTGCAGCAACTTGGCAGATTTTCAGGCTCTTCCTGCGCAAAATGTTTGAATTTCAAATGAACTGACAAAAATTATCATGTTTCTGAATTTCATTAATTAATATGATTAGATTAACATTAATATCATTAAAACTCAAGCACATTACAGTACTGTATGTTATAATTATAACTAGTAAAACCCATTAGAATGGGGCGCCCTCTGGTGGTGTTTGCTGCCTACACAGCTGTTTTATGGTCTGTACAGTTAGTAATATAATAGCACCAACAGTTTATGCAGTGTTTTACAAAATAAAGGGAGACGGTACAGTTACAAAACAATTCAAGACACAAGGGTTAAGAGGGCCCTGCTCTTTATGAAAGGTGTTTAAAGCTGTACTTAAATCTTCTCAAGTTTTTTTTTTTTCCCCCCTCTTACCTGTTTTACTGCATTCTCTTCAAAGCACAGAAAATCCAATATGGTTCCTCTGCTATCCACGGTTCAGGTGTCATAGCTAGCTTGATACTTTTCAAAGGGTGCAGGCAAGCAGCTACCAATGACATGCAGGGCCCTCCCTCCAGCTCATCTGTGTGCCCAATCATGCAGCCACTTGGGAGATATGATGTAAGTATCCCAGGAGGCTGCAGGACCAGGGACATGTCATTTTGGCCTAGGCAGTAGGTGGAGCATACTGAAAAATTAAGGAAAAAAAACGTAAAGACCAACTCCACTTTCGTGGGGAAAAAAATAGCAAATAAAGAAAAAAAATATTTTAAAAATATACGATTGCGACACAAATCATATTGTGATTTAATGTTATTAAATCATACCTTTCTTTTGTAATTTTCAGCCCCTGTAATTTTCTGATATTGCAATACAATATGGCTAGTAATGTAGGTCCACGCCTAACTGTGCTAAATGATAAAAACTCCAAAACAGCACTTACAGTGAGATAACACTAAAAATCTAAAAAACAAAAAGCTGCGCTGTGATGAATGATTAATAAATATAAATACATTATATGAATTTTATCAATATATTGAACAATATAACATTGAGTGAATAACACGTAGAAGCAAAACAGTGACAAAGTAAGTGAATTGTTAATGACCGAAATCAGTGAAAAATGTGGATTCCATCCATAACAAATAATGAAATTCCACCACCGACACTGTCCACCACCACCACATAGAAGGCCTGTTTACCAGAGAAAAGGATCCATAAGGGTCAACTACCCCATGGGAATCTGGTGTCGCGGCTCACTGTGCCGGGATCGGAGCCGCCTGGGTAGCCGGGTAGCCAGGTGGCTCCGATCCCGGCACAGCGAGCCACGACACCAGATTCCCATCTGGTACTAAGATGAATATTTAAAGCAGAGTTCCGGCCTCAAAATCAACTTTACACCATCCGCTTGCTGTAATTAAGCTGAAAAAGAATTGGATAATTAAATTTTTTTTTTATTTACTTACCTTGTTATTAAAGAAAATATACTTACCTTCCTTCCTCTTCCTCCCTCTTCGGCTGTGGCCCACGCCATCTCTTCCTGCTTGCATTGACTCCTGGGAGCCGAACATCATCGCTCTCAGGAGTCCATACGCCTGCATCGGCCCTGCTCGTCACTTCCGGTTCAGGCGTATTATTCCCTGCTGAACAGCTTCTGGGCATGCCCAGAAGCTGTGCAGGGATGACGTGCCTGCACCGGAAGTGACGAGCAGGGCCGGTGCAGGGCATTTTGGGACTCCAACGTCACCGAAGAGGACACCGAAGAGGATGCTCTGGCTTCAGCTGCCCACACCCGAGATGGCAGCGCTGGACAAGACATTTTCAAGGTAAGTATGTCTTCTAAAAGGTAGAGCAATGTATAAATTCCTCAATGGTGATCTCGGCATAGAAAAAAAAGCTATTCAGTCGCACGGATTGCATGAGGATTCGAGGGCATACAATGCGATTAGAGGAGAAGCGTTTTAACCTCAGGCAACGCAGAGGGTTCTTTACTGTTAGGGCTACAAGATTGTGGAATTCTCTACCACAAGAGGTGGTTTCTGCGGGAAGTATGGCTACTTTCAAAACACTCTTGGACGTACATCTCAAGGATCAGAACATTCAGGGGTATGAGAGATGATTACGGCCATACACACCAACACAGGTTGAACTGGAATGACTATTGTCTTTATTCAACCTCAACTACTACAGTATGTAACTATGTAAGTGAAACAGGGGACAGTTCAGAGGCTATCGTTGCTGGAATGCACTAGCCCTGACTGTTCCGGGGGTATTTTTATCTAAAAAAATTTTTTGAGGATGGAACTCTGCTTTAAAGAGCTACAGCGGAGAGGTCCTATTTGATTACCCCTGGTGTAGTTGACCCTTATGGGTCCTTTTCTCTGGTAAACAGGCCTATGTGGCGGTGAAAACATAGTGTTGGTGGTGGAATTTTATTATTAAATTCACATATTTGATTTTGCTATGGATGGAATCCACGTTTTTCACTGATTTTGGACTTTAACAATTCACTTACTTTGTCACTGTTTTGCATCTATGTGTTATTCAATCAACGTTATATTGTTCAATATATTGACATAATTCATATAATTTATTTATATTTATTAATCATTCATCACAGCGCAGCTTTTTGTTTTTGGATGCAATATGGCTACCTAGAGGTGCTCTGTACACAGAATGTTTATAGAATGTCCCCCAGACACATCATTTCCTGCTTGTGTGATTGGCTCAACGATTTTTCCAGAAGTCTGCACTAAGTCAGATTTCAGGCATCCCCTGCAATAAAAATGTAATTTTTGTTGAGATACTCCCAATAGAAACACATCTAAAGGGATGCAGGCCCAGCAGCTTTCTTCGTTAGTGCCCTGCAGCTGCTGCAGCAGCAGATTTATAATTCTGAAACCAATCCCATTAAACTCAGTTGGGCACCTGGGCACAGAGAAACACACAGGGATTTCTTTCAGAATAACAAAAGGTAGGAATCTGCAACAAAGCTTACTAAAATCCTTGCATTATGTGTACACTGGACACACCTCATTTAAAGTCCCAATCGTTTTGAACACTATGTGTTCCCATCCTTGCATATCACATATAGGGATGGAGACTCAATTGCAAGAGTCTCATTTAAAGTCCCGAAATCCCCAATCCCCCCCCCTTTTTTTCCCCCCTCCCCTCCCTCCTTTTTTTCCTCCTATATTATATAGTCATAGGGATGGAGGTGTGTAACCAGTTTTTTAATTTTCTATGTTTTTTCTTAATATGTCTATCCCAATTCATTTATTTTTACCCTTTATTTTTACATCATTTGTCACTGGGTTTTCCCATTACCTTGGATTAATTTAATATCAATTTATAGTTTCACTGTCACTGGGGCTGCTTTGTGGCTCTAGGACTGTCCACTTGGGAACTGCAATGCGCCCCAGCCTCTTCCGCTTCCCTTCCCTCCACTGCCTCGACCTTGTGTCTGTTGGGGGCATGGGGTTCGTTCGCGGCCGCAGCGCATCGGCGCCACGTTACTCCGTCCGTGACGTGACGTCATCACTGGCGTCGGCGTTCTCGACACGTGATGTCCAACCGCATTCATTAGAGGGAGACCATCCCGGGCAGCGGATGTCTGCCTGGTGGCTTCCCATCCTTCTGAATAGCACCGTGATCCTGGGAGCTCTTTCTGCTGAGGCATTGGCGTAGGTCACTTCTTTTTCACTTTTCAGATGTGGTATCTTGTGAAATAAAATTAAAACAGCGCCAGCATTTCATATAAATGTGTAAAAACAATAATGTTAATAAATATATAAATATATATAAAAACAACCATATGTTGCAAAAAAATTAATAAAACAATTCTTAATGGTGATGTGTCCAATAAAGTGCAAAGTGGTAAATATCAATATAAAACCAGCATATATTGCAACAAATTGATATAACAGTCCTTAGATATTAACGTGTCCAATAAAGTGCTCAGGTGCAGAAACCGATCGTTCAAACGGTGCTCAAAGTGAGTGGCCAGACCCTCTAGGTTCCCTACTCACCACAGATAAGAATCTCAAACGCTTGATCAGATCATGGATGGCTTTGGCAACCCGGCTCCTAGTGGGGATAGTTCCAGGATTATAGATGCCTTGTATGGGATCTCCGACTCAGGTCTCCGTCCCAGATGAAAGAAAAAAGGGGACCAATAGTGTAGTAGGTTTTGACTATTTATTTCCCCAAAACGTATAAAACATACTTACAATGTAAAAGAGAAAAAAACGCATTGCAAAGAGACCAACAATAGTGGTGGACGCCGCTAATGGTGTGCGTTCCACTGAGATCCAGGAAGCAAACCGGATCTCAGTGGAACGCACGCCATTAGCGGCGTCCACCACTATTGTTGGTCTCTTTGCAATGCGTTTTTTTCTCTTTTACATTGTAAGTATGTTTTATACGTTTTGGGGAAATAAATAGTCAAAACCTACTACACTATTGGTCTCCTTTTTTCTTTCATCTGGGAATAACGGTGACCTGAGTCGGAGCGATCCCATACAAGGCATCTATAATCCTGGAACTATCCCCACTAGGAGCCGGGTTGCCAAAGCCATCCATGATCTGATCAAGCGTTTGAGATTCTTATCTGTGGTGAGTAGGGAACCTAGAGGGTCTGACCACTCACTTTGAGCACCGTTTGAACGATCGGTTTCTACACCTGAGCACTTTATTGGACACGTTAATATCTAAGGACTGTTATATCAACTTGTTGCAATATATGCTGGTTTTATATTTATATTTACCACTTTGCACTTTATTGGACACATCACCATTAAGAATTGTTTTATTAATTTTTTTGCAATATATGGTTGTTTTTATATATATTTATATATTTATTAACATTATTGTTTTTACACATTTATATGAAATGCTAGCGCTGTTTTAATTTTATTTCACATTTTTTCTAAGATTCACTTAGATGCACAGCAGCTGCATTAATCAAATTTTGTAACACAGGTTTGAATTATTTAGCACCAGCAGCGCAGGTTTTAGTTTTATTTATTTCACATATGTGGTATCTTGATCACTATCTATGGTCACAGTAGTTAATATATTCACATGTGATGTTTCTCTTTGTAACAACTCAGTTGGTGGTAGTCACCTTTATTTGATTTTTCCTTGCACTGTTATATGGCTATTGTTGATGATCATGCAACGTTACTTGGTGGTGACGTTTTACATTCTCTTATTATTCTTTACAACTTTTCATTCTTAACCCCACTTGGGCTACCTATGCATAGTTGCACACACTTCAGTTTTATCCTCTTGGCACTCTGGTCTTGGATCCTACCTTACTCTATCTGTACAACATTATGGTTGTTATTATATATATATATATTTCTCTATCGCTCATTGACAGACGTAGTCCTCGGTGATACAGCACCTTCGGGTTATGTTGCCTCCACAGGAGTAGGACTAGACAGGAAATAAAATGCTCTGGCC
This sequence comes from Pelophylax lessonae, assembly GCF_965119305.1. Taxonomy (NCBI): domain Eukaryota; kingdom Metazoa; phylum Chordata; class Amphibia; order Anura; family Ranidae; genus Pelophylax; species Pelophylax lessonae. The sequence goes on along the minus strand of NC_138780.1, from coordinate 181,113,049 downwards.
ACACCCTAGGGGCAGTCCCCGAGGGTATATCCTCTCTCTCTCTCTGCCACAGCAAATCAGTTTTTTTCTGTCTAGTCAGGAGTAAGGACCTAGATACCTTGCTGGGATCTTCGGTCCTGGCAGGATTTTTTTCTTAGAAAAGATTTTTTAGACAGCTTTTTTTCTCCAGTGTTCCTGTGAGATCTTCAAGCAAGAAAGCTGAACTGGGCGACGGGCGGGATGTTGAGATCCAGTGGTCACCCCAGTTCAGCCTACGAGCGCGTGCAGGCCATAGCTCCGTGCTGGGTCGGCCGCGACATAGTCCCTCTTGAGGGGACTGACCCTGCGAGTTAAACGTCTCGCTGAAACGCCAAATGAGTCACGGCGTCCGTATTGGTCGACAGCCCTCCAACTTCGGTGGAGAGGGGTACTGTCAGGAGTTGGCGCCCGCCTGGTTCCGGTATGGTGAGTAGTATGTTCCCCTATTCCCCCTGACGGGTCTTGTGGTGAACGCGGGCCCCTCTCTGTAATGGTAAGGATGGGTTCCCCTCTATCCTATAACATAGCACAGATCCCCCTATATTGAGTGTGATTTGTGTGTACAAAAAGCCAGCAGGCTTGGTTTGGGAGCTGACAATCTAATTACAAAGTATGTTTTAAAATGATTGTAATATGTGGCAGCACTGGAATCTTACTGTGTTACTAGAAGCATCTTACCTGTCAGAAGCCACAGGACAGGTATGCGGCTTGCCAGGTCATTCCTCCAGCTGAAGCAGGTCTCCCGACGGCCACGCGGTTCCGCCAGGGTTCGGTACCGCCGGTCAAGCTGATCTCCATGAGAGAAAGATTTTGCGATGCCTAGTTACTCTGCAGGACGCCGCTATGCTGTATCAGACCGCCGTAGATCGCATGAGGCCGCCATTTTGGCGTAGCCTCGTGTCTGCAGCATGGGGGCGGCCATGTTTGAGGTGACTCAAACACCTCGTGGAGCTAGGGGAGGCACCGGAAGGCGTGCAGAGGGGCGGAGCCGCCTCCTTTCTTCCCGGGCAGCCAGCCAAAAGACTTCCTGTTTGTGAAGACAGCGCTGTAACCTGTTGCAGTGAACTCTGAGCATCAAGTGGTGAGCCTGGGGGTCTATCTCTCTCTCTCTCGATCGATAGGGATCCCTAGCAGGTAACACTGAGGGGCTTTTGTGGCGCTGGGGGTCTGAAAAAAAAAAAAAAAGTTTTTTATTTAAGTTTGGATTGTATTTTCTGGGTAGTTACTGGAATAATCATGGACCCTGCCACACAAGTACCCCCACCTGTTTCCCTCGAGGGGGCCACGGGACCCGCCGGTGCACAGAGTATGGATGCATTTACAGCAGTTTTGGAGTCTATGGTGGCTCGGGTGGAGGCGGCCTGTCAGGGACGGGGGTCAAGAAAGCGACCCCCGCCTACCCCTATATTATCTGACACCTCTGACTCAGATTCAGAGATGGTCACTGCAGCTGCAGGTCCCTCTGCAAGGGCTGTTATCTCAGGTAAAGCTTCCTCAGACAGTGAGGAGGACGTTCATTCTTCCGCCATAATTCAGGAAGAAGCATTGGTGGACGCACTAGTTGTGGCGGTGCGGGAAACCTTAAGACTTGAGGTTTTACCGGCAGAGGCAACTGAAACAGAGATTCCCTTTGGTACTAACAAGCCCATCAAAACGGTGAAGGTTTTTCCTGTACCCAAGTGTTTTGGTAATAAAATTAAAGGAGAATGGGAGCATTCTAAGCGTACCTTTACTATTTCCAAGCGTATTGCTAGACGCTATCTGTTTGAGGAATCCCTCATTAAGAAATGGACGGTACCACCAGTGGTGGATCCACCTATTTCCAGGCTGAATAAAGCCACAGTTATCCCAGTGGAGGACACTTCGTCCTTTAAGGATCCGGTGGATCGAAAGATGGAAGCGGAGTCCCGCACTATCTTCTCCCTGATAGGGTCAGCATTTAGACCAGTAATTGTTATTGGTCTAGTTTCCCAGACACTAACGGAATGGGCGAGATTGGTACGCCAAGACCTAAGGGGAAAAGATATCCCCCAGGGAACATCTGATTTGATGGAACAGATTATACAAGGGCTACAGTTTGTCTGTGACACAGCCTTGGATGCTACCCCCCTATTAGGGCATGCATCTATGTCAGCGGTAATCCTCAGACGTGTGCTGTGGTTAAAATGCTGGTCAGCTGACCTAGGTTCCAAAAAGACCTTGACGAATCTCCCCTTTCAGGGGAATCGCCTATTTGGGGCCACCCTAGATGAAATTATTAAGGATGCCACTGGGGGCAAGAGCACTTCCTTGCCACAGGCTGCTAAAGCTAAGGGACCTCGCAACAAGCGAGGACCTTTCTTTACCGCCCATAAAGGGTTCGCACGCCCGGCTGGAACAAGCGGGAAAGGCAAGACTCCTCCAGGAGGGTTCAAGAAAGGCTGGTCGGACAAACAGAGGACCGACTCAGCCAAACCCGAAGCAAAGGATTACACAGCCTGAAGGTGCGCCCCCACCCGGGTTGAGGGTGGGGGGACGTTTTCACCGGTATTCAGGACATTAGATCGAGCATCGACTACTACTACCGGTGCGATTCTTCCCTTCCAACATTTAAGTACTACAGGGAGCGGTAGTCACCGTTCCCTGAATAGATCTTTTCCTTTACCTTTTCCTAAGATTAGTCTCAATTCCCCACAGGAATCGGATCTGGTTGACCAGACAGACCAAGTAGCCTCTAGCCGGGTGACTTCGGTCCCTGAGATTCAACCAGGAGAGATCACCGTTCCTGATAGGAATCAGGTGTCGGATAAATGTGTGGGAACAGAAAACGACCAGACTTTGTCGGATGGTCGGGGCCAGATAGCTCTAGGGACGCCTGGTTCAGATCCCGTCAGTGCCAGTGGTCCTAGAAATTCTAGGCTGACCTCGTCAAGCCGGCCTAGCCGACTTGGACTTGCTAGTCGCGGACGTTCCGTGGGAACTGCGTCTCAGGGAGTATCTGCGGTCTCGAGGACCAATCTACCATTGTGCTTTACAGTCGCTGGTTTTAATGGCCTGGCCATTGAGACCCAAGTACTGAAGGACAGAGGGTTGTCAGCTTCAGTCATTCCTACCCTTATTAAAGCAAGGAAAGCGACTTCCAGCAAAGTCTATTATCACACATGGAAGACTTATATCGCGTGGTGCGAATCTTTAGGATTTCCTCCACGTACCTATTCGGTGACTAGAATATTGGCCTTTTTGCAAAAAGGGGTTGAGCAGAAGCTAGCCTTGAGCACCATCAAGGGTCAAGTTTCAGCATTAGCAATTTTCTTTCAGAAACCTTTAGCTACCAAGTCCTTGGTGCGGAATTTCATCCAGGGGGTGCGGCACCTGGCTCCACCAGTCTGCGCGCCCTTACCGCCCTAGGATCTTAATTTGGTTTTGTCGGTTCTACAGAAACCTCCTTTTGAAAACATCAGGGAGATTCCCTTGCTTACTTTATCCCAGAAGGTGGCCTTCTTGGTGGCTATCACTTCTGCACGCAGGGTGTCAGAACTGGCTGCTTTATCATGCCAGTCCCCATACTTGGTGATTCATAGGGATAAGGTAGTACTCCATCCTAAGCCATCTTTTCTTCCTAAGGTGGTTTCAGATTTTCATCTGAATGAAGATATTGTACTACCTTCCTTGTGTCCTCAGCCCAATCATCATCGGGAACATGCGTTGCATTCCTTGGATGTGGTTCGGGCAATCAGGGTATACCTGAAGGCTACGGAATCGTTCCGTAAGACGGATTCACTTTTTGTGATCACGGATGGCCCCAGAAAGGGGTTGCCTGCATCTGCCACGACTATTGCCAAATGGATTAGACAGACGGTGGTACAGGCTTATTCTATTAAGGGTCAGAGTCCTCCGTTCCCTGTTAGGGCGCACTCCACTCGAGCGCTCAGTACTTCCTGGGCCTTTCGCCATCAGGCGTCAGTGGTCCAGGTATGTAAGGCGGCCACCTGGTCGTCGGTACATACCTTTACAAAATTTTATAAAATTGTGATGGCATCGGCGGATGCCTCATTTGGCCGCAAGGTTTTGCAGGCCGCAATTTGAGGAGACCGGTGGTCTACCTCAAGGGTTTTTTTCTGTTTGAAAATTTTTTTGTTGAGTCTCATCATTAAGGATAAGCATTGTAAACTTCTAATTGGCACCAGTTGGGCATTCTAGATATGGATTTGATTTCCATTTTCCCACCCCTCATTTGTGATACTGCTCTGGGATGTCCCGAAGGTGCTGTATCACCGAGAACTACGTCTGTCAATGAGCGATAGAGAAAAATGGATTTTTGTAAAATCTTACCGTAAAATCCTTTTCTCTTAGCTCATTGACAGACGTAGTACCCGCCCCTCTGTTTTGGAGTTGGGTTGGGTAAAATTCTCTAAACACTGCTTTTGTGACATAACTGATTTGCTGTGGCAGAGAGAGAGAGGATATACCCTCGGGGACTGCCCCTAGGGTGTGGCCAGAGCATTTTATTTCCTGTCTAGTCCTACTCCTGTGGAGGCAACATAACCCGAAGGTGCTGTATCACCGAGGACTACGTCCGTCAATGAGCTAAGAGAAAAGGATTTTACGGTAAGATTTTACAAAAATCCATTTATATATATATATATATATATATATATATATATATATATATAAAACCTTTGATATATATACATATATATCTTTATAGAGCCCTATCTGCATATTGAGCTGGGTTTTTTAGACCTTTTATGAAGACCTATAATCACCACATGGGCCCTACACCCTGGCCTTGTGCATGGTTTTCGCTCCCTCAGTTCCCATCTGGACACATCCTTGGATGACCTGCAGCCTCATTGACAGTCAGTATTCAAACTGTAAGTCATTTTTATTATTAATTTAGGTATTCTCCCTCCCCCCTTTTTTCGGATACAGTATTGCTTATGCACATGTGTCTCTTTCAGATACTGAAATCATGCCTGCTCCTGATAAAGTGAATTTATTTCACGAAACGCGTTGAGCTTAAGAATGCAACTTACAATTGCAAGCTCTACTGCATATCCTATCATCTGTTTTCCGAAAATATTTTTCAAATTATATACTTACATTAATCATTTTAGTTTATTTATTGTATAATTTTTTCATTACCCTCATTATTATGTATTATTTTATTCTACAATTTACAAACAATGTTTTATGTGTTTTTTTATTCAGATGTACTGATGTCACCTGCTACGGATCTGTTAATAAATACATGATGTTAATTAATTTATTTTCTTTGTGCTTACCAGCACATGTTTATGTACCATTATTATCATTATGTGTACACTGGACATACCTCATTTAAAGTCCCAATCGTTTTGAACACTATATGTTCCCATCCTTGCAATTCACTTACTTTATCACTGTTTTGCATCTATGTGTTATTCACTCAACGTTATATTGTTCAATATATTGATATAATTCATATAATTTATTTATATTTATTAATCATTCATCACAGCGCTGCTTTTTGTTTTTGAATGCACACAGAAGGTGCTCTGTACACAGAATGTTTATAGAACGTCCCCCAGACACATAATTTCCTTCTTGTGTGATTGGCTCAACGATTTTTCCAGAAGTCTGCACTAAGTCAGATTTCAGGCATCCCCTGCAACAAAAATGTTATTTTTGTTGAGATACTCCCAATAGAAACACATCTAAAGGGATGCAGACCCAGCAGCTTTCTTCATTAGTGCCCTGCAGCTTCTGCAGCAGCAGACTTATAATTCTGAAACCAATCCCATTAAACTCCGTTGGGCACATGGGCACAGAGAAACACACAGGGATTTCTTTCAGAATAACAAAAGGTAGGAATCTGCAACAAAGTTGACTAAAATCCTTGCAATGTACATATATCACCCAGGGGGGAATTTTTTTTTTTTTTTCTCAACAAAAGTGGAGTTACGCTTTTAAACAGAACTAATGCCTCGTACACATGATAAGAATATTGGAGGAACGATCGTTCTTCTTTTTTTTTTTTTGCATGCTAATCTCATATTAAAAATGAAAAGGTTACTAAAGTTACAAAAATTCTCGTATGACAATACAACTTGGAAAATTATGTAATGTATTGTAAGGTATTCTTTCGTTTCCAAGCATGTGTGGTCTTGGTCTTCCGTTGTTTTTTTTGACGAATAATGTACGGATTAAATGAAAATTGAACGTTCTGGCATCGTACAAGAAAACTTTTTGTGCTTGTTCTTTCGGATGATTTTGCATGAACTGTTGTGATTGGCTCTCAACAGCTGTGTACTAACGATCAGGTTATTGAACGATCGATTCGAAAGCAGTATTTTTCATCTGATTTTCTGACCATGTGTACTAGGCTTTACTCTCTGTTGAGAGTTCCACTTTAGGATGAATAAAGCCATATTAGTACACTTGCAGTAGCACAGTTTCATACTGTCTGTGATACTCTTTTCATTTGCAGTAACAAGGTGGTGGTCAACTTTCTTGATATGGGTGGCCTCAAGTGCGGCCCCTGATAGAGCCACACAAAAAATTCAGTGAATAATTAGTGTCAGAGACAGGAGACACACAACAGGATAAAGTCAAAGACTAATGGCCATGATACAAGAGACGGTCAGAGACTGCGGATCTGGTGAAAGAGACGGTCAAAGACTGCAGACAGGATACAAGAGATGGCTAGACTGCAGACATGAAACAAGAGACAGTCAGAGACTGCAAATCTGGTGCAAGAGACGGTCAGACTGCAGACAAGATGCCAGTCAGAGACAGTAGACATACTATAGGAGTTGTCGAAGACTGAGGACATGCATCAAGAGACAGTCATTGACTGGACTCCATCGCTTTTCAGAAATGCCTTCAATGTGAACCTAGCCTCAGTGCAAACAAAAAAGTAAAATAAAAGGTTTTCCACACGGACATGCACAACAGACTCCTATTTTACCAAACATGTTGGGCTGAATCGGTTGTGCACACTCACTACTGCTGTCTCCTGGTGAGCAGCATCTAGTGTGATCGGTGTATCGTAGCAAGATCTGCTGGTGCTTGTGAGATCAGCTTGTTAGACACTATTCCTTCATCTCTTTCCTGGCTGGTAAAGGGAGATGCCTTGATTTGGCACCAGGCTAATACATGCTGAGTGACATAGGCGTGCGCACGGGGTGTGCCAGGCGTGCCTGGGCACACCCTAATGCCCAGGCACATCCAGCCACCCCAGGGCTTTTTTGCTGGCAGAATGTGTGGGATCTCCATTTCAGCACCTCTGCTAATGGATAATTGCAGCGTTGCGAGTGGGACTATTAGTCAGTTGGCTGGGTAACTCTTCTGAGTGCAACCACTGGCCGCGGAGTAAGCAGGCAGGTGGCCACATTTCCATTTCGATGCTACCTCTATAGTTCCGGCTACAGCATTCCTGACAGAAGAATATCACTCCGCCGCCTGCTGTCAGGGATGCGGTAGCCGGAACTATAGAGGCAGACCCCTTTGTCTTTATCTTCTAAGGTTCCTGCCCACTGCCACAACGGGGCCGCCACTGGTCGCCAAAGCCCACCACTGCCCTGGGTCCACCGCTGAGAAAATTATTGGTTGCTAGGAACGCTCCAGGCAGTGGAGGAGGATGTACCTTTCTCCTCCCTGCTCTGCCTCCCGACTTCCGCCCTGCAGACAATAGAACCAACTGAGGTGAGGGGGACCCCCCGGGACTCAGGTTGTGTCACTAGTAAGGAGAGCGTGGGGGCACAGACTCTGGCAGTGGCAGGATCGGTATAGAGGGCGTCCTCATTCTTAGTCACACTGTATGTGGGGCACTGGGGAGCAGCAGAGAAATGGGAGCCCAGCCTGCTATGCTGGGATTTGTAGCCCAAGGAGGGGAGGACAAAGCTCACACATACTGGGGGGGGGGGATGTTGCTGGTCATATAACGTAAAAGGCTCTGTGCTGTGAGGGGGCTGCTTTGCCTGACCTGACCCCCCTTTACAAATACTTATTGTCTGCCACACTGGTTTAAAGAGGAACTCTGCAGACTCTGGGGTAAATGTGAACTCTCTGAGTGGGATCTCTGTGAACTCTGTGGTAACCAGAGACCCCCTCACATCAGAGGCCCCCCCTTACATCACAGTCCACAGAGATCCCTTTTGTGTCAGAGTACCCCCTTAAAGTGTATTGACTCTGGTGTAAGAGGAAATGCTGTAGACTCTGATGTAAAGGAGGACTCAGATGTGAGGGGGACACTGTGGACAGGGTGGAATTTTGTAGGGGCTCATTCACAAATGCTTTATTTTCTGTAGAGCGATCCACAAACAGATCGCGCTTCAGAGAGCATTTAAGAGGTGGTGAGGAGGCATTGTATCACCTCAACACCACCTGCTTTAACCCATTGAACTCCACACTGCACATGGTTGTGGGGCGCTTGCAGATTGCCACCATTCACTTGAATGGGTCACAGTCCGTGGGTGCGACACCTGCTGAAAGCAACGGGGTATAATTGCAGCTGTTGCGTGTGAACATGCCCAGCCGCTGCCTCTACAGCTAAAAGGTGATAGCAATTGAGGGGCAGTAAAAGAACAGTTTAACCAGAGAGTTTTACTACCCCTCAACCACTAGTGTAAACAATTAAATGTTTCATTAAAAAAAATAAAGTGTTTTTTAATATTTTTTTAACATTGAATAGTGTTAAAAAATGTTTTAATACATTTTGAAATGTTTATTCACATTTATTTATAAGGGTGTGTGTGGGTGTGTGTATAAATATATATATATATATATATATATATATATATATATATATATTTATTCACATACACGCCCGCATGTGTGTTTGGGCTTTGGGGTGCACACCCTAATGCTAAAGGCTGCGCACACCTATGCTGAGTTAAATATACCTCAGTATGTGAACATTTTACTCTGATAAGCCTTTTTATTGTCAGTGATGAGCTTACACATACTGCATAGTGTTGAAGCACATGGGTGATATACTTCGGCTTCACTAGACAAGTTAGAGTAACTTGGACTTTTATTAGTTTTGCACAATTTGTTTTCATGTCATTTATGTTAATATTGTGGAAGCGCTGCATTACATTTACCGCTACTCGCAGTGATCACATGCCCGGGAGCAAGTTTTCCTGGCTCCTGGCCGTTAAAACAAGACCTGGAGCTGTCAATAGCAGCTTGGTCTCAGTGGTGGGAGCGTACAATTGAGCGTGCTTCCAGCACAAATACAGGTGTACATATATGCAGCATGAAGAAATTAAGCCCACTTCCTGCATGCCACATATATCTGTTACATGGTTGCAAAGAGGGTTAAATGTGGTAGATGCATTCGTACACATATTGCTCTTAATTGAGACAAATACACACTATAGAGGGATATGCTTTGTTCATATTTTATTACTGAGGTTTACAACCACGTTGAGGTTGAACTCCAGCTAACACTAGGGGGGGCTGGTTTACACTAAAACGCACGTGTTACAGTTTTGATAGCCCATTATTTTTAATAGGCTGCCAAACCTACCGGTGCACCAAACCACATGGTACTGCTGTACGGTGTGGTTTGGTGGCCACAAACACAGCAAGTTTGTGAGATGCATGTGGAGTGCCATTAACAATTACATCCGCATGCATCTCGCAAGGGCAGGGCAATAACATACAGGAAACACACACAGAGTATACCTTTCCCACACCACGTTCAAATGTAAACGGGCCCTTAACCTCCCTGGCGCTGATTATGTCAGAATTTTTTATCTCAAAGCGGTACATTGTTTTCCATGGAAATCGGTTGTTTTATATTTTAGGCCTGTAATTCTTAGGAATAACTCACTTAAATCTGTCCAAACAAGAGTCTAGTAGACGTCCCGGGTATGATGATAAATTATAAAACACGAAATCATAAATGTATAATATAATAATAATAATACATTTTATTCAATAATATAATCAAACTAAAAACACTGAAATGTGTACAAACAAGGAGTGCAATATTAATAGTCACTGTAATAAAGGTTTAGTAAACATCTCAGGTATGAAAGATTTTGAAACATGGGACTGCACAAAATCCGATGTCACAATCGGGACAATAGAATCTGGTTTCCTTTCTTGTTTTCCTTCAACTGTCATCTCTCTTTGAGCAACAAATCACGCACATCCTTGTAGGTGCGCACCTTTTCTCAGTTGGTGGGATGTAGTCCATGAAGTGACGACCAGTCAGGCATTCTCGGTTGACAACGCCAACAGCACGACGTCTAGATCTATTCCCAGTCATTGATGGTGTTTGGTGATTCATGTTCGGCATTTTTCCAAATGAAGTCCGAATGAATCACAGGCTTGTCACTTTTTTTTTTTGAGCAGAATGTAGGCATTCCACAAGCATTGCTCAAGAAGATGTCTGAAGATCTTCTTATAGTACTTTTTTTGCTATTTCCTCATTGCTTTGTAAAATGTCATTGCTTGGTCGGCTCTGTCAACACCTCCCATGGTGTTGTTGTAGTCTATCACTACTTGTTGCTTCATGACTTCTTTACTACCTTTCATGCGTACCATAACAGTGGAGGTGTTATGCACTGTACTCATTAGGCACACATTTTTCTTGTCATGCCATTGCAGTGCCATAATTTTGCCTTTCTGCCAGGCAACCATTTCTCCTGTCTTGAGCTTCTTTTTGCCAAACGTTGGCGGCATGTCGCGCTGGTTAGCCCTTACGGTTCCATAGGCATCGGTTTTGGTTTGCAATAAAACCCCCTAAAGTTCAGGAGATGTATTAAAGTTGTCAGTTGTTACTCAATAGCCCTTATTTAGCAATGGCTCAATTAGTGAAAGAACAAGTTGCAATTTCATAATTGCTGTATTTTTGATAAAATTTTGTTCCTTTTCCAGTGTATATCACTGAATTCCAAATGTAGCCAGTTGACGATTCGCAAAGCATGTAGGATTTTACGCCAAATCGTGCTGGGTACAATACATTGATGCAATGTATTGTACCCAGCTGAGCCTTCCCTTGTAGGCCGTTAGACTTTCATCTATGCTGATGTCTCTTTCTGGCACATAGCTCAGTTGGAAATTCTGTAGAAAATCATTTGATATACTTCCCAAATTTTTATTAGTGTTTGTGCAGGATGAGTAGTTTCATCAAATTCTTCATTGTTTTCGAAGTGGAGATATTTCACTATGAGGGCAAATCTGTACTCTGACATGACCGTGTCAAAGAATGGAGTGGCAGGTAATGTATTGGTTGTCCAATACCACTTCAACAGGGGTTTCCCCACCACTCCCTGAAGAATAATTAGGTACAGAAATTTCCAAATGTCATCTTTGGTCACTGATTTCCACTTTCTTCATCTTGAAAACTTCTGATGCGTAGCCAATTGTTGCTCTTTGTACCGGGTTGTCTCGGTAATTATTTTTTTCAATAATCTCATCGGTCAGAAATAATTGTAGGGTTGCAAAGGGGTTGTCATCGTCAACTTTCATACCAGGTGCTCCAGTAAATGGGAATCTTTTTGGGCGCTTTGTGATCCGTACCGCAGTCAATAGAGCCCCAAGTTCTCACATCGCTGAGCTCAGTCGCAGAATCGTTGCTGTTGTCACTTTCAGTACCTGATGATGAATTTTCCCACAAATCACTATCGCTCAGTTATTCAAATAATTCCGATCCAATGTCGCTGTTTTCTAGTTTGTCTAAAAGCACTTTTGAGCTAAAAGAATGCTTTTTGGATGCAATGGACGTTCTCAATTTTCCAGGCACAAAGAACCGCAAAAGTACAGGCAGGGCACTGGAAAAGCCACCAGGTTAAAAGCTGGGGTAAAATGGCTTAATACAAAATTGTAATCCTAACAGATTACACTGTATAATGTAATTTGTTTTATTTATTTTTTGAATTTCCCACCGGTTCCACCCCCTGAGTCACGGCGCTCGCAGGGAAGGGAACCGGAAAACAGGTGCCGGCATCGGCCGGATCACACAGCGGAAGGATGGCAGGGGATTGCGGCAGAAGGTAAGTGTGATTGTGGGGTAATCCCTAGTGTGGCTCGGGGTTACTGCATTTGGCACTGTATATTAACCCCGAGCTACACTCTGTAATACTGTCAGGGAGGTTAAAGCAGTTACAGCCATAGCTTTTGTTTTTTTTTCTCTTTTTGGGATAAAGGTTTTACATAAAAGCTGCACAAAGTGGTCACCGCCTCCACATATAACTGGTCTTAGTGGTAAGGAGCACTGGAAGGGCAGACGCAGATCAAAAATACCACTTTGTGCATTATTGATATCTATATTGAGCCAGGCAACGCACTGACACCTTTGCCACCATTGTGCGATGTGCTGGGTGTTCAGTGTGACCCTGTGCCTTTAAGGAGGGGTGAGCTCCCTCTAGTCACCTGTCCTCCATCTATCTCATTAAATGCATGTGCTCTCATTGTAGAGACTCTTTAAATTGTAGAGTTAGGGACTGCAGATCACAGGGTGCCTTGTCGGGGCCTGCAGCTTACGCATGTATTTGCAAATGTGTGCAACCAAACCCCTGTTTTTAACGCATACTGTTAGACCGGTCAATTCGGTTGGTCGCTGGCTGGTTGGTAAGTTGTGACTGGAAATCTCTTCGTTTTTTTGATTTACATAAAAGCTAACCATTGTAAGCACCCCTCCCAGTTGTATATGCTTTGTCTTCACCCTCTTATCATTTTTTGCTGGATGATTTGGTCTGTTTAAAAAAGCACCAGGTGAAAATTTAGAAAAAAAAGCCTAAAAATAAACAAATGCAGCCATTATTTGCTTTTAACACTGCTTGAAATTCTGTTGATTGAACTTCACCCTTAACCTAACATAAACCATATTAATAAGGAAGAAAGAGAATACATTTTTCTTCAAGTCAATGTAAAATTCTTCTGTTTCACATCACATTGTACATTTTTTGCCTCATCCTTCCTTCCAGCAAAGTGTCATCTTTTCTCCACACCTTACATTGCACTTCATTGTGACTCTATGCAGCGGGAAAAAAATTATATTGAACATGTCACCGTTATTTAGGTAAATATTTTTGCTAAAGGTGCTATTGACCTGACATTTCAACACATGTAGGTAATAACCCATGCATTCCATACATACAAAGAAACCAAAACAAATAAGTTCAGAAAATAAAAAATGTGTAACAAAATGGAATTACACAGGGAAAAAGTATTGAACACATTAAGAAAGGGAGGTGCAAAAAGGAAGGGAAAGCCAGGACAACAGCTGAAATCGATCAGTAATTCTAAAGCAATCCTGCCCCTTGTCAGTGCAAACTATTATCAGCTAATTCAGTCGCAACTGATGTTCTATAAAAAGGTGCCTCATTACTAAGGTATCACACAAGAATAATCTCATGATGGGTTAAAGAAAAGAGCACTCTCAAGACCTTCACAACCTTATTATTGCAAAACATACTGATATCACTGGTTACAGAAGGATTTCTAAACTCCTGAATGTTCCAGTGAGCACTGTTGGGGCCATAATCCGGAAGTAGAAAGAACATAATTTCACCATAAACCAGCCCGAAACAGGTGCTCCTCGCAAGATTTCTGAGCGGTGAAAAGAATTATCAGAAGAGTTGTCCAAGAGCCAAGGACAACTTGTAGAGAACTACAGAAAGATTTGGAATTAGCAGGTACAACTGTTTCAAAGAAAACAATAAGTAATGCACTCAACGCCAAGGCCTATATGCACACTCACCACATAAGACTCCATTGCTGAAAAAAGCATGTTAAAGCTCGTTTAAAGTTTGCTGCAAAACATTTAGACAAGTCTGTGAAATACAGGGAGAATATGGTCTGGTCAGATGACCAAAATTGAACTCTTTGGATGCCATAACACACACCGTGTTTGAAGGTCAAATGGCACATCACCCCAAAAACACCCCTATACCAACAGTGAAGTTTGGATGTGGGAACATCATGGTGTGGGGCTTTCAGCATACGGTACTGGCAAACGTCAGATCATTGAAGGAAGGATAAATGGAAACATGTACCAAGACTTCCTTGATAAAAAAATATGCTGCTATCTACCAGGATGATGAAGATGAAACGAGGGTGGACAATTTCAGCAAGTCAATAATCCTAAAAACAAAGCCAAGGAAACTCTCAATTGATTTCAAAGAAAAAAAATAATGCTGCTGGTGATTGGTCCAGCTAATCATCTGACCTAAATCCAATAGAAAATCTATGGAAAGAAGTAAAGATTAGAGTTCATAGAAGAGGCCCACAGAACCTTCAAAATTTGAAGACTGTTTGAGTGGAAGAATGGACCAAAATCACACCTGAGCAATGCATTTCTCTATACAGGAGGCTTCTTGAAGCTGTTATTACCAACAAAGAATTTTGTATGAAGTTCTAAATAAATTTCAGTTAGCGTGCTTAATACTTTTTCCCTGTGTCATTCCATTTTTTACACATAACTTAATTTCTGAACTAATTTATTTTGTTTTTTTTGTATGTATAGATTGCATGGGTTGTTACTGACCATGTGGTAAAAATGTCATCTCAATAGAACCCTTAGGCTCCATTCACACCTGATCATTTTGTTTTCAGGCGTTTTTTGCAGGTGTTTGGAGGCAGGCATTGACATGTACTTTTTTTGACCTTCAGGCGACAAAACGCTCATATGTGAACAGGGGCCATTGAAATTAATGGATTTTGCTTGTTGGGCGTTTTGAGACTTTAGAGATGAGCGTTTTATGAGCTGCAAAACGCTTCGGTGTGAACAGGGCCTTAAGAAGTATAATAAAATTAAAGAAAGTGCAGCACTAGAAGCAATTAAAACAGTTTTAAAAAAAAATGTAAGTCCATGTAGTAATATGTGCAAAGAAAACGTCCCAGGCAAATAGTCCACGTGAGTAGAAGAATTACCACCACCCAGGAAACCCTGCTGGATAGAAATATGATGACTACAAATGTACCAACTTCACATTCTATGTGAGTAACAAATTCTGCTTACCAGAACCAGTAGACCACTATGTTATAGGTGGTCACATCAAGCGCAAGAGAATTGGGTCTCCCTCAAAACCATGCAGCCTAGAACCACTCAGAAAGCTCAATAGACTCCAAGATATCTCTCCTTTGACAGGATCCTTGTGGTAAACGTCCGTAATCATATGACAATTTCAGAGCCAGGGGTCCCACAGTTGGAAAGTAATGATATGTAACTACTTGCCAATAAATGCGATCCTGAATGCCTCATGGCCAACAGGAAGTCCAACTAATGTCCATCCATGGAATCATGACGAAGTAGACACTTGAGCAATCCCCAGTAGCCTGCCCCCTAATACCTGTAATATGGGGGGGGGGGGCTCCCTCATATCGCAGCTTTACAACCTCTATAGAAGGGAGTGTCGTCACAGAAAAGGCTAAACCTGGTGGCCAGATGAATCCAGCATAACCGGCTGAGCACTAAGGGGACAAAAAGAAGAAATAACTTACTTAAAATGAAAAAATAGTGTATATATACAACAAATTATGCTGCATGAGACATACTGTATACTGTACATTCACATCAGACCCTGCTATCAAGGGGCGCACAATCTAGTGTCCCTAGTTCACCTACACATACCAGGGCCAACTTTGACAGAAGCCAATTAACCAGCATGTCTTTGCAGCATAAGAGGAAATCAGAGTACCCTGAAGAGACCTACAGAAGGACCATGCAAACTCCATGCAGATAGTCCTACCAGCAAATAAAACCAAGGCAGAAGTGCTAATCACTGCAAAAAAAAAAAAAAAAATCGATCACAATCTAGAAACCGGCAGCAAAAAAAAAAAAAAGCAATTATTTAACTGATTTTTATCAGCAGGCTTGTACAACACGGCTTGGAGCAGGGAGGGAGTGTAAGCTCTCCTTTCTAATGACAGAGAAGCAGCTGTGCTGCGTTTGTGATGTCGTCTTCATAGTGGCAGGTTACTCGCTGTTAATATGTAGTTGTGACAGAGAACTTCCCGCTTGATCCGTTTCTTTGAGTAATCATGTTAATATCGCCAGTGTTCTTCTCATTCTTAAGTACTTCTTCATCTGGATTTTCTGAATTGTTTTACAACCTCCTCCTTCGCTGGGAAATGGGGAGATCAGACAGTACTGCTTGTCTAGAGTCGGAGGGAAAAAAATATTCTATTATCTTTCCTTAGAAGTAGACGGACATTGTCTAGATACCCTTTGTGTGAAGTGGCACAGAGCAAGTGTGAAGACTTTACAAGAGTAATAGAAAATTGTATAAAATGTTTCCTGAAAATTCAGAGATGTATACAGATGTCAGGGAACATTATTATTATACAGGATTTATATAGCACCAACCGTTTGCACATCGATTTTCAACGTTAGGGCAAACAGTACAGTTACAGTACAGTTCAATACAGGAGGAATCAGAGGGCCATGCTCCTTAGAGCTTACAATCTAGAAGGGAGGGTCAAGTTATACAAAAAGTAGTAACTGGGGGGGTGAACTGATGAAGAAAAAAAAAGTACAGAGGCAGGAGAGGCTGCTCTAAAGAGAAATGTTTTCAGGGATCGCCTAAAAGTGGATAGAGTTGGAGATAGTTGGACAGATTGGGGTAGGGAATTCCAAAGCATGGGGGAGGCTCAGGAGAAGTCCTGAAGGTGAGCATGGGAGGAGGTGATGAGGGAGCTAGAGAGCAGGAGGCCTTGGGGGGGGGGGGAGGAAAAGGACGATTTGGTTGGTATTCGTTGGGTGAGTGGCAGGCAATGGAGGGAATGGCAGAGAGGGTTAGCAGACGCTGAGCAGTTCGTAAAGTGGATGAGTCTGGCAGCTGAATGGGGGGTAACCTATTTAAAGGTAAGCCAGTATTGAGGGAGTTGCAGTAGTCAAGGTGAGAGATAACCAGGGAGTGAATTAGGAGCTTTGTGGTTTCATTGGTTAAAAAGGGACATATTTTGGAGATGTTGCGGAGGTTGAGGCGCCAAGCTTTGAAAGGTGGTTGGATGTGGGGCCATAAAGAGAGTTTTGAGTCCAGGATAATACCTAGCACCCTGGTATGCAGGGATGGATTGATGGTTGTGCCATTGCTCTTGACAGAGAAGTCAGGGGAAGAGGAACGTGTGGGAGGAAATATTATGAACTCGACAGGTCCAGAAGTAGGAGTCCATTGGTTTTTGCTGTTAGTAAGTTATTTGTGAGTTTTAAAAAAGCAGTTTCTGTGGAATGTTGAGGGCGAAATCCAGACTGAAGGGAATCAAGAAGGTCACTCCTAATGAGATGGTCATTCAGTTGGTTGTAGACCGACATGTATATGGGAGGAATTCCAGAAAAAAAGTTCAAATATTTATGTGAATTTAAGAGCATAGCTAAATTCGTGGTAGGCAATTCAGTTGCTGTGGGCCAGAAGCACAGAGGGGACCCGCACTGTTTTGCTATATACAGGCGGGTCCGACTTACAAACGGAGGAGTCAACAGTGAGACAACAGGAAGTGAGAGGAAATCTACTCCTAGAAGAGTTATCATGGGAAAAATGTGTCTCCACTGAAGCTTTATCATCAATCCTTGTTTCCACAACCGAAAATTTTCCAAATCCAATTGTCATAGGGACAGAAAGTGAGGTGACAACTTCTGAACAGGGGCACAGACAGCAAAACAAGCATTACAGAGGTGTTAACCCTTCCCCATGCTATCAAGAAAACTTAAAAATTCATGTTTTGGCTGGAGCTACGGTTAAAATTTTTTACCTGTTCCGACTTCCAAATTCAACTTAAGAACAAACCTACAACTTAAGAACGTACCTACAGACCCTATCATGTTTGTAACCTTGGGATTGTCTGTAGTGATTTATGAAGGAAGCAATAGCTTGTGGCAATTGTATTTAAGTAAAATGAGTTTATTTTTTGAATGGGAATATCACTAGGTGAATTGAGTTTATGATTGAGATTGGATAAATGTGGGGCTCATATTTGGTTTTTGCTAAGGGGCCACTTCAAAGTTCACACACAGAAATCCCCCAGGGTGAACTATTTTACTTGCTAATAGATTTATTATTCTGCTGCCCATATTGTGATTCATGCAGCTCTGCCATACTGCGTAGCCTGGACAATTAGCCTCTGGAAGGGAATGTATTGTATATTGTACAGTATATGCTTATTGTATATGAAAGTGGAAGGGGGTGAATTGTATTTAAGAGTGAAAATGAGAGGGGTATTTTATGTTAAAGTGGAAAAAGATATATTGTGTATCAGAGCAGAAGGGAGTGTATTGCATTTAAGAGTAAAAATTAAGGGGGTTTTGGGGCAACAGAGTGTTTAGTTATTAGCGTTTCTGCCTTGAAACACTAGGGTCATTTGTTTGAATCCCAGCCACAACACTATCTGCAAAGAGTTTGCATGTTGTCTCAGTGCCTGCATGGGTTTCCTTCAGGTACTCCGGTTTCCTTCCACACCCTAACGACATGCTGGTAGGTTAATAGGTTCCTGTCTAAATTGGCCCTAGTTTGTATATTCTGTATATTATCTCACACATTTGCAATTAGAGGAGAAGCGTTTTAACCTCAGGCTATGCAGGGGGTTCTTTACAGTAAGGGCTACAAGACTGTGGAATTCTCTACCACATATGGTAGTACCTGCGGGAAGTATGGCTACTTTTAAAAGACTCTTGGACATACATCTCAAGGATCAAAACATTCAGGGGTATGTGAAATGATTACGGCCATACACACCTACACAGGTTGAACTGGATGGACTATTGTCTTTATTCAACCTCAACTACTATGTAACTACTGTATCTATCTATCTTTTCAATAAGAACCCCAATTTCATAAACGGAACGCTCCCTGATGAGGCGGTTGAGATGAAACCTGCTGTGGAGGTTGCACGTGGTGATTGAAGGTTCAGAGTGGAAAAATATACCAGTGGCTGTAAAGTACATTGGACACTAACACACCTTTTTGCATGTGGCGCATGGGACTATACACATTTTTGGGACTTTTTGTGTTGTTTTTAGAGTTTGTATATGAACTCATGCATTTTCTATGTATAGGTTAAGATTATTTTTTCATGAAGTAAAATTAACGTACAGAAGCTGATCCTCTCCCTGCCCCTCCACTCCCCCCCGCCCCTCCTGAAACTGAAACTAAAACTAACAGCGGAGGAATGTGAGCCCCTCCCACTGGAGTCTCTCTGCTTGGAAGAAAGACCTGAGAAAACCATGTGACTGCACAGAAGCACTGCTGGGAATTATTACTAAAAAAAAAAAACACACTGCCATTACTATTGCCCCATAAGAGAACCTATCATGGGAGTTTATTGTGGAGACTTTACAACCACTTTAAGCACTTTATATATATTTTTTTTAGATGTTTGTATTTATTGATTAAATAAGCTCTGTATTTATAAAATCTATATTTATAAATTTTTTACATTGACACTTGTGAATCGCTGGTACAGAAGATCTCCTTGTACTGTTGGTTCAGATCAGTAGCCGATAGTTGAATGTAGAATATGACATTTATTTTTTTCTAGCTACCTCATCCTAATCGCTCTAGTAATTTGGAGATCTACGTACTGGAATGCCACGCTATATACCCAAATTCTTTTCTACAAAGAAGAATTTATCAGCACAGTTGCTGTTGTTTTTTTGTTTTTTTTTTAAAAACGCATTGCATATAAAAGCTGTTTGTATCACCTCGTTTATATATTCTCCTGAAAAATTCTTGAGGAATGTTAAACAAACAGCAGTATATATAATCTGTTCTGCTATCGGCGTGTTGATTAGTGTGTGGATGTGTACTTGTACTGCGCTCACACTGGGCCTGTCTCATTCTCTCCTGAGAGAGTCTATCCTTTCTCACCTTCACTTACTGCGACTCCAATCCACTGTTCCTTATCAGCGGCTGGCAGCCTGCTGATGAGCTGACTTATCATGCACACTGCTGCTGCTGCTGACTTATCTCTCCTAGGGAAAGAGATGGGAGCAGTGCACAAACTCCAGGAAAAAGTCAGATGGAGAACTGAATACTTATCATGTCCGAACGCCTTCCCTGTACATCACACTCAGATAGAGGGCCATGAAAGCCGGGGATGACATTCACTGCTAAGAAAATACATAATTCAGCTGCTCACCTCGTATGTCTGTTTAGTTTTAGCGGTTGTTTCTTCCTACATTAAAAAGCCCCTGGGTGCACCGGGATGTCTGTGGGGCGAATTTCTGGAACAAAATACTTTGCAGGTTAGAAAAATGATCCAGTAGGTCATCCCCATTGTCTTAAGGATTTTATATTGTCATTATCATACAGGATTTATATAGCGCCTTACACTGGAAGTTCAGCTCAATTTTGAGCCAAAACCAAGCTTGCTGGAAATAATTACCAATTAATATGCTTAAAGTAAAACTCCGGAAATGAAATTAGTTTATGCACTTACTCTGGGCTAGCTTGGCTTAAACTTTTATCCAGATGCCATCTCCATGTGGCTGATGGTGAAGCTGTCATTTACTGTTGTATCCTATGCTACATAAGTAAGCGGTGTTCTCTTCTGGTGGGTGCTCAAGCAACCTCCCCTCTGTGCACAGACATAGTGTCGCTTGCTTCAGCACCTCTGCCACTCAGAAGAAGCCTTGTATATTTTTTTAATCAATTCAGGGTTCTCTCGGATTGGCTGAGATGAAGATTGTGATGTTATCCACAACTCCTATTCACCTCAGACAATGAGGTAACACCTTGAATTTGTTTAAATAAAAATACAAGCTTTCTCCTAAATAGTGGAGGAAGCCAATTTCAATGTGTAAGAGCCTGGATGTAAACCCTGGACTTTTCCTTTATCTGGCAGTAACTGTTCTTGATGAGCCACCTGAGATGCTGGACAGCTCCCTTTCTGAATATTTTGACTTTCTTGCCTTATCTCTTGTTTTTTAGTGAACTCTAAACTCTTTGCTACTTCCATGAACTTCCTGAATTACGTCATGTCTTTGCACTTCCTGTTTGCCAGATTATTGTGTTCTCTTCAGCCAATATCCCACTCTTGTCACTCCTGCTGCAGTCCGTATCTTCGCTACCACTCGTTACAACTGTTGGCTTGTTCCTCGACTATGCTTCTGCTTGATCCCAACCTTCAACCACACGTTACAGACCTTTTTCTTTGTTTGTGGTCTACAATTCTGCTTTTCCCTACCTGCTATATTTGCTACTGGACCCCAGCGTCCTGGTGGGGTAATCCTGTGGATCGTGACCTGGTACTAACACACAGCAAAACCTATCTCCACCATCAGGTGCTCTAGTGCAGTATTTCTCAACTCCGTTCCTCAGGGCACACTAACAGGCCAGATTTTAAGTATTACCTTGGGTAGATGCAGACTAGAATACTGCCATCACTGAGCAGCAAATAATATCACCTGTGATGTATTTCAGTTTTCTTGCAAACCTGGCCTGTTAGTGTGCCCTGAGGACCGGTGTTGAGAAACACTGCTCTAGTGGACACTGGTTAGTATTTAGACTTCACACCTTGGGTGAGCACGTGTCATCCACCAGAGTGACCTGCTTGTTTACCTGTCCTGCTGGTCAGTGGGTGCCTTGCTACTGCTAAAGCTACTGGCCTGACCCCAGATTATGACACTATGTTTTGTGTACAGAGGAAGTTGCTTGAGCACCCATTAGAAGATGATGCCACTTTTTATTGTAGCGTAGACTACAAGAATGAATTCCAGCTTCAATATCTGCTGCATAAAAGTGGCATCTGGATTATTCCCTTGGAGCAAACTTGCCTAATGTAAGTGTTTTCAACTAATCTCACTCCTTGTGTTTGTCTTGAAGCCCTGAAGAAATTGGAGGCAATGCTTCTGAAACGCATTGGCTATACATTATGTTCTTAACCAATAAACACCAAAAGGAGTTAACAAACCACCAAAGTAGATGAACATTTGTACCAGGGCCGCCAAACTCCAAGAAGAAAACCAAGGCAGGACTTGCTTTGATGTCCATGAATTTAGCAATCTGCACCATTTATGCCAAGTTCACATGAATACACATTGTGTAAAATAGCACTGTAGGGGCTTTAGTAAGCGTATTGATTTTCTTAATTTCATAGAAGTTGACTAAAGCTGCTCATAGACAAGAGACTAAAGTGAAAATAGACGGATTGGTTGGGGGTCTTGTGTGTCAGGTACAGAGACCTGGAAGGTACCAAGGTTTCATGAAACCTTGGTACCTTAGGGCAGTCAGGTCTCACCTGCAGTCAAAGTGCCTTCCACCCCCACCTTGAGGAAGATTCGCACCCTGAGTATAAAATGACTGTATTTGGTCATATAATCTGCATTTAATATTATTATAGCAATTTACAACATTTTAGCCCTGGATGAGAGTAGAAAATCATTTTTTTTCACAAATTATTCATACAAACAAGCATTCACAATGGCTCCTGATGAGCAACATTCACTTTAGGAGAGGTAAGGCTACATTTTAATCTGGCAAAAGTTCGTTTAAATTTGGAGGATTTTGGTGTTGTCCAGTTTGTTGGTTTTGTTAGAAGCAGATACTGTTCTCTCATTTTGTTTGTCGTCTTCCTTGGCTGTTTTCTTGTCCATGTTTATTTGCCTAAAATTTTCCTCAGCCTTCTGCTTATTTTAGGGCTCTCGCACATGGCCGTACTGTGTAAAATTCGCTTGTTGTTAAGGAGCTTGGGAGCCATAGCTGCAGAGTACTTTTGCCTATTGGGATCCATTACAGAAAACAGTGTGCAGCTATACATGGGTACATTTTTAAGCTAAGCAGTCTCTTAAAAGCCCATTGTAGCATATTTAGGTCCATCTCAAACACTTTCAAATGCTGCTTTATGCATTGACATAACTTTATTAGACAAAGTAGCATATTTAGGTCCATCTCAAACACTTTCAAATGCTGCTTTATGCATTGACATAACTTTATTAGACAAAGTACTATCAGAACAGTATGGTCACCTTCTGACTTGGAACCATCCACAGGCAGTTTAACTCTTCAATAAGACACAGTTAAGTTTCAATAAGTTGAATCCAGTGCAATTTTGCTTCTCAAATGTGTAATACAGGGGATGCATTTCCAGTCTTTTGAAGTGTAAGACAGCAATGACTATTTTAAAACCTGTCTCTAGGAAGAACTACTGATTGTGGGAACATGATAGACATAGGGAGGGACCAGCTAGGACTAAACTAACTAGCGTTAAACAGGAGAGAAGTACAGAGGGAGATACCAAAACACACAAATAAGGTGTAATGGCCCTAAACCGCCATTTAGATGTCGTCATCCTACAAAATAAATAATGACCTGATGAAGTTCAATACAGCACAGAAAAAATACAAATAAGTGGCACAGAACATACCAGCAATTACCAAAATAATTGTAATTTATTGCTAGAAACTGCAATATACTCCCCACAAGCTTAATTGACCATTGGTGTTTGGTTTATTGTAAGGTTTCAACTGGGCAATAAATTGACAGTTTTAATACAGTTTATTGAACATTGGGATGGAAATAGAACTGAAACAACCAGAGAAACCTATAGCAATGTCATCAAAAGCGATTGGGATTTCCCACTGCATTTGGTATCTTCAATCTCTTTTATTCCGATTGAAACCACCAGTGTACCTATTTGTGGCTTAAGGAAAAATGTGTAGCACCAAAGGTAAATGAACAGCAATGCAATGTAAATATTGTGTTTATAAATGGACTTCACAATCCACAAAAAGTGCTAAAGTGAAAAAAAATATATATACAAGTCCAATCTTGAATGAAAATCAACAATAAAAAAACAATATAATGAAAATTATAGATTTAAATGCACATTCCCCCTCAGTGTGAATCAGATTTGCTACTTCCTCCTTTCTCTCCACCGGCAGGGGTTTGCCCCTCGGCCGTTGATGACATTCGAAACCTTGTGCAAGTGGGGTGACCCTTCTAGACACTCCCTGTCTTTTATGTACACTCTTCTCTCTGACGCGACATAGGTTCTTCATTTGCCTTTCTTCCGTCAATGGGAGCGTGACTTGGGTATCTAGTTTTCCCCTACACAGGCTGATAAGATATTGAGACTAATTCACAAGGCCTCCATGGCGAATAAATACCAGGAAGTGGGATATAAGATCCTGACAAGATGGTACAGAGTTCCATCTGTGCTTCATAAGATTGATGCCGGGCCCCCGAATTGTTGCTGGAGATTCAGCGCCTAGGGGGGAATGATGATGCACATCTTTTGGGCTTGTCCCCTACTTAGGGGCTTTTATTAAAAAATCTTTGACTATTCAGCTTCTCAACGCTGCAAAAGCTTGTATTCCCTATGTGGCGGCAGACTCAACCTCCCACGCATTCCCTGTGGTTTTCTAAAATTAATGAGATCCAACGAATGGAGCATCTGACAGCCACCATTAAAAATACTGAAGAAACCACTAGGGATCTGTGGAGACCATGGGTATATTTTTCTGGCACTGACGCCTATCTGCAAGAACCCGGCTGATCATATTGTGCCTTTTGGCAATACTTTGAGGTTCTGCCCCGGCAGCCTTGCCCTGCCCCGTCTTCCCTTTTCCTCTACTTTCCCCCTTTTTTCACCCGCTTTGCTTCTAGCTTTACTGTTTTTTCATTTTACTTTTGTCCTCCCTGTGGGAGGGTATCTTTCCACCTGCCTACTGTACACCTGTTGTTTATTATCGTGGTGTGTTAAAGTGTGTCTCTTCAGGACGCAGAACCAGGCATGATCAGGCATTCACCTAATTACGTTTGATGATGCAAGTTTCAGGCAATGGATGCCCGAGTGTTCCCGTTTTGGTTTATATTTGCTCCCTTGAACACAAAACCTTTATCATTGTATGGCCATATAACTGTTAATTGTTTGCTCAACCTGTAATGCTTGTTTGTTATTCTTTCCATGAAAAACTAATAAAAATTTAATAAAAAAAAAATGCACATTCCCATGATAGGATCAGCAATATAAACGTATTGGTGAAAGAACAAAGTTCAGTGAAAAGAAGTGCACAAAAAATTAGTGGTGAATTAAAAAGTGAAGAAGTGATCCAGTACAGGGTGTCCTGAACCAGAACCCCTTGATAATGTCCTATTTGAATGAAACACGTCGGGGAGGAGACACTAGTGCTGACATCGGGCCACTGTACGATACCGGGTCAGCAGTGGCACCGATTGTCATATGTTTCTATGATTCGTTTTATTGCGGCTTTTACATACAAATCAAATAAATACTACACTATGGAGCCTTCATCTGGCTTCAGGTGACCTTTATTTACCACAGTTACATCTGGATGGTGCAAGTTGCTGAACAGCCTTCCCCACAACAAATGGCAGATCTACACTATGCGCGTGTTTGCTGCTGTAAAGGCAGCCAGCTTTTCCGGTGAGTGTCCATTTCACAGGGGTGCAGTGGATGATTCTAGAGCACTGTACTGGATCACTTCTTTACTTTCAAGTCACCACCAATTTTTTTGTGCACATCTTTGCACTGAACTTTGTACTTTCACCAATACTTTTGTATTGCTAATCCTATCATGGGACTGTGCATTTACATCTATATTTCTCATTATATTGTTTTTTTTATTGTAGATTGTTCTTCAAGATTGGACCTCTATATATATTTTTTTCACTTTAGCACTTTTTTGGACTTTATTTCAACGTGCTGTCCATTTATAACACAGTATTCACGTTTCATTGCTGTTCATTTACTTTTGGCACTACACGTTTTTCCTTAGAATTATTTAGAAGTTTGGCATATTACTTATCTGTGTTAACCCCACCACAGCGATACCTTTTTTTATTTCCACTTATTTTTTGCTGCCTTGTGATTTTGACAAAAAAGATGTTAGCATTCAACAACCTGCAAATCCCCACTGTTCATGACAGGGCCGTTTTGTTGTTCATGGTTTTTTGTTTTCATTTTTATTTTTTTTCTGTTTATTTTTTTTAGCTTGGCCCTTGGAGTCTTTCTGGTTTTGTGGCAGTGACCTGTGATTTCTCAGCATTGTCCTCTTGGAGCAATTTGTGACCGTTGAAATTAAAGCCAGGCACTTCACATTGGCTATCTATAACCGCAGCATTATTATGCTTGGTTACTTCCACGTATTAATTATCCCGCCGGCAATTAGGCTGTGAGAAGAGTTTGTCAACATCTCGAAAACTTTCCGCTTAATCAAGTCAAGCTCATTGAACAATTGTCCTCTTTGTGGCAAACAAGGAGCAACAGTGCTTTTAGCGAGGGGAAGGGAAGGAGAGGGCAGCAGCTTAATCAAGCTCCACTCACGCAACGCTTTACCGGAGATTATTGAATACCGGCTCTCTGTAGAATTTTAATGAAGTCGTATACAGTGAGAAATCCCCTTCCAGTCAATACTGTTCGATAGTTTGTGCAGCTGCCTAATAACGCGGAATGGGTGTTATCTGTCTGGATGGAGCAGTGCTGTGGAGGCAGCTTGGGTTGTGTCGGCTTTGGTTGGAAAAATAGTTGATGAAGCATAGGCCGTCCTTGGTAGAGGTGAGACTCGGAGATGTGCTGCTGGCGAATCACCGATCGTCCCAGCAGAGGGGAATAATAATGTTTCTAATATCGGTCACTGATAATAGCTTTGCTTGATGAGGCTTAACAGGGGTAAATAAGGAAAAGTTCTCCAAGACGACATAAAGTCCCTAATTTATCAAGGTGCATTAAAGCTGAACTCCATGAGAACCGCTAAAGATGCAGTTGAAAATGTTATATGTTAAAGCGGTGTTCCAGCCTCCCCCTTCAAAAATTTAAAGTCAGCAGCTACACATACTGTAGCTGCTTACTTTTAATATTAGGACACTTACCTGTCCTGGAATCCAGCGATGTCGGCAGCTGTCGGATGCTGCCGTCACCATTGCCGGTAAGGGAACCCGGCAGTAAAGCCTTGCGGCTTCACGGCTGGGTCCCTACTGCGCATGGGCGAAGTGCGCTACGCTTTGTGAATGGCCTGGCGGCAGGGGAAAGAGGAGGGGGGGGCAAACTTCCGGGTGATTTTACTGTGGCGAATTCAGCCGTAAGTGGGAGCTGGTACCTGTCAAAACTAGGTACTCGCTCCCTCCTGCCCCTGACAGCAGGAGGGGGCAGGAGGCAAACAAGCCGAGCGTCCCCTTTTGGCCGGAGCTCCGCTTTAACAGGCGGGACAAAGGTCGTCAATCTGCTCATTCCTCATGTCAGCAAGCTATCAGTGTTATCTCATTAGCTCACGCTGATGCCCTTAAGCCGGCCATAGAAGATTTAAATCATCTGGATTGATCAACTTGGGTACAACCAGCCTGCTAGATTTTAAATGTGAATATTGCTGTTCTAGCCGCTAGCAAATATTAGTTTCCACTCCCAAGCTGGGAGAACACAATGGCTCTGTAGGAGGGATTCCCCTGTCAACACTGTCTGTGTTGATGGGGAAATTGAGTTATTTTCTTTCCTGCAACCTGTAGTTGCAGGAAAGAAAATAGCTTGGTCTATGGTTGGCCTTTCCTCAGCCAGTTTGAGCCAGTACTGTAGTTGCAGGAAAGAAAATAGCTTGGTCTATGGCTGGTCTTTCCTCAGCCAGTTTGAGTGATGCTGTACAGGGGAATAGCTAATTAAATGGCAGATTTAGGTTCCTCATGTTAGCAGTATTTAAAAGTACTTGTAGCACCCTCCTAGGTAGGTGCTAATGAGAGAAGTATAGTTTTGAGCTCTCTCTGCTTAGCAGAGGGGCTGCAGGTAAATCTATATTGTTCTCTGCCTACCAGGGAGCAGGATCTGTTAGTGAGGTCTGCTCAATGTGCTCAGTATGCAATTCTTTCAGTCTGGAGTGTGTTTCACGCTGGTCCAATAGGGAGGCATGTTGGACAGTGGGAGGAAACCTGACGCATGGGTGCATAGGCTTTCCTACAGTCCTGATGATTGGCAGAGGGCAGGTTGCCTCTGTGCATGCTGGGATACTGTATAAAAAGCCAGGAGCACATGTGCTCGGGGTCTTTAGTTGGAGAGCAGAGTCCCGGAGGGAGGGGGCACTGCCTCCTCCTCTGTAGAGGGGCCTGTAGGAGGTCGTCCTGAGGGCCAGAGGAGCAGTAGAGAGGAGCTGAACCTGAAGGTCCCGGGAAGCTGACTGAGAGGGAAGACACTAGAGACCCTGTGACTGCAGTATCGTGAGTACAGGGACTCGTGTCAAGGGACCTGACCTGAAGTGGGCCACCCCTGCTCATAGGATAGTCAGTGGACCGGTGTCAGCAAAAAGAGGATGCTAGCGAGAGTATCCTGAAGATTAGATAAGAGATTGTCCACCAAGTTGTCATGAGGGAATGGCAGAATGAATTAACAGCCTAGCTGTTCCATACCTAAACATGAATTAGAGAAGATAGAAGTCCTCAAATACTGTGAATAGTTAAAATGGAGTATCCCACTAATTTCCTTCTCCTATCCCCATTATAAAATAAACAACCAAATACCCCTGGACAGATTATTGAAGAGATAGAGCCAAGAGGAATGTAAGAAAACTGTATTGCTTATAGCTGTGTGCTGGTAACCAGGGGGATCCGCAGAGTGAATATCGAGCAGTCCTTTCGGGGGCAGTGCTACATACTTTTTAGTAAGTGATGTCATGATGCAAGTCTGAGGTAAGGATTTGATTTCTGTCAAAACTAATTAGACCAGCATCTGACATTACGATCTCTATGGTTTTTTTTTTTTTTTCAAATCTTTTATTGATTTTTCTAGTACAAAACATCACCTGTGCAGGGGTAACCTAGGCTGCCATCTCTATGGTTTCTAATATTTTATTTATTTATTACAGGCATTTATATAGCACTGACAATTTAGCCATTATGTTATAGGTAGGAGCTGGTAATCCTACCTATAAGACGGTTTTAGTCTGAAGAGTTTGCTGTTTTCGGTGCATGAGTTTTGTTTTTATTAAAGCAATAGTAAATGCAAAAACAAGCATTTTATTGTATTCCAGCTTACAAATTCTTAGATGTGTTGGCTGCATTTGTTTTCCTTTGTAGACTTTTCTTTCTTTTTTCATTTGGTGATCCAGCCATTAAGTCTGTTGTTTTTCAAAAGAACAAGCTCTCTTCCAAATGTATCCGTTTTTAGAGGTGAGACAAACCATTTAGCACAGGCAGAGGTGCTTACAATAAGCCTTTATTTAAGTTTATCCCAAAAGCAAAAATCTGTTGCTGTAACTGATTATAAAGTGTGAGTTGAAGTTTAGCTTCAATTTGTTAGTGTGTTTATAACTGCTAGTACATCTAACACTCTTAGATAAATCTTCTGGAGGTCAAGTGGTTAAATCCAAAACCAAAAATGTAGTTATGGTAGCTTATCAATTATTAGATATGATGGCTGCATTTTTTTGACCTAAGGCTTTTTTTTCCCTGCGTTTTCACCTGGTGATCTGGGCAGTAACACACCTGCTGTATTAAAGCGCCCCCACTCTAGATGAAGAAGCATGGGGGGCACAGCAGACAGTAGCACTATCAGTCTGGTGGGAGTATATAAAGGAAACAAAAAAATGGTGTGGGATGCAATGAGGAGAGGAGCTTTAAAAACCTGGAGTTCTGATTTTACCTGACAAGGACTGTCATTGCAATGTCAAGAGCAAATTGCCAATATTTGGAAACCTTCCGTAACAGACCCAACTGGGACAGGGGCTTTTGGTGGAAACTCCAGGATAGCCTTTTGCCTACTGACTATGGGCCCTGGCATTTAAGGGATCTACAAGCATTCTGGAAGATGCCCTGTTAGATAATGCAAGATGACATTAACACATTTAACATTCAAGAAGGCCATGATGATCTCTGCCAACTTGAATATGTATGTGAAAAGAAAGCTGGTTAATGAGATTTGGATAGCACTGGGTCTTCTAATCACCTAGGCTTGTCTAGGTGACTAGTTCTTAATAAGCTTACCGTTTAATTAGATTGCTGTTTGTTTATGATGGCTGTTCCTTAGATGTGCTAATGATATTACTGTTTAAAGTTTGCATTGTTTAGGATAATGTGATCAAGCTCTTACCTTGTGTGGTAAAAATTCTGTGTGAATTTACAATAAAGAAATTTCCAAATTGCACTTAAGCTAGTGTTGTCTAGTTCTTGGGTGCAGTTCTATAATATTTGGTTCCTGAATGGAGGAAGCTGTATTTTGGGGGAGGCACCCAGGCTAGATGCCGGTGGTCCATCACACCTTCAGTTACCAGATTTTTGTATTTTTTTACAAATATATTATACATACAAAATTTTACTCCAGAATGAAGTAAAACTTCATTATCCTGTTCTGCGACCGACAAGACTGTTCTGCGACCGACAAGACCGTTCTGCGACCGACAAGACCGTTCTGCGACCGACAAGACCGTTCTGCGACCGACAAGACCGTTCTGCGACCGACCGACGGCGCTCTTGACTGATCGACCGTGAGTATTTTAGAGACTGGTGAGTATCTTAGCGACTAGTGAGCATTTTGCGACTGGTTAGCATCTTGCGAGGGTTAGCATCTTGCGACTGGTGAGTATATTTGCAACTGGTGTGTATCGGGTGAGTATCTTGCGACTGGTGAGATTCTTTGCGACTGGTGAGTATCTTGCGACTGGTGAGTATCCTTGCGACTGGTGAGTATCCTTGCGACTGGTGAGTATCTTTGCGACTGGTGAGTATCTTTGCGACTGGTGAGTATCTTGTGTCTGTTGGATCTTTGCGACTGGTGAGTATCGTTGCGGTTAGTGAGTATCGTTGCGACTGGTGAGTATCGTTGCGACTGGTGAGTATCTTTGCGTCTGTTGGATCTTTGCGACTGGTGAGTATCTTTGCGTCTGTTGGATCTTTGCGACTGGTGAGTATCTTGCGTCTGTTGGATCTTTGCGACTGGTGAGTATCTTAGCGACTGGTTAGTATATTAGCGACTGGTGAGTACCCCAGGTTTAGTACCAGGGAAGTTAGAGGTAGGGTAGGTAAGGAAGAGCAGGTCGTTAACATTATCCCCATAGAGTAGTGGGTAATAATGTCCGACAGGATTGCGGATGCCACTCAGTGCACTTCTTGCTGCATGTATGCGTTCCTTGATGAACCATTCGAGGGCGAATACTGCTGTGCAAGATGTGAGCAACTTGTTGCTCTGGTAGACCAGATCCTGGACCTACAGAACACAGTGGCAACACTGCGTGGCATCAACAACCTGGAAAGGAGCTTGGACATTACCTATCAGGCGCTGGTAGGGGCCAGCATAGAGGAGGGAGGAACAGAGGAGACGCAAGAAGCAGAGGTACGCAGCTGGGTGACTGTTAGGAAGGGTAGAGGGAGGAGAGCCAGGGAGGCCAATCCTGAGTTGGTACACCCTAACAAATCTGTCGAGTTGCAGGTTGAGGGGGATATCAGCTCAGGGGTGGCAGAGCTGGAGCATGCACCCTCCCCCAGCTGCCAGGGGAGGGACGGCTCCAGGAAGAAGGGGGGCCGTAACTCAGGAAAGGTTAGAAAGGTTGTGGTAGTGGGGGACTCAATTATCAAGAGGACAGAGAGGGAAATCTGTAAAAAAGATCTCGTGAACCGAACAGTTTGCTGTTTACCGGGCGCCCGAGTTCGGCACATCGCAGATCTGGCAGACAGATTGTTGTGTGGGGCTGGGGATGACCCAGCGGTCATGGTGCACGTGGGCACTAATGACAAAGTTAAAGGTAGGTGGAGGATCCTTAAGAACGATTTCAGGGACTTAGGTAATAGATTGAGGAAAAGGACCTCCAAGGTGGTTTTCTCTGAAATACTGCCTGTACCTCGAGCCACACAGGAGAGGCAGAAGGAGATTAGGGAACTTAACAAGTGGCTGAGGAATTGGTGTAGGAAGGAGGGGTTTGGGTTCCTGGAGAACTGGGCTGACTTCTCAGTCGGCTACCGGCTCTTTAGTAAGGATGGGCTGCACCTTAATGGGGACGGTACAGCTCTTTTGGGGAGAAAGATGGCCACCAAGTTGGAGGGGCTTTTAAACTAGGAGACGGGGGGGAGGGCTCAGAAGTAGAGTCAGTCAGGAGGAAGCAGAGGACTGAAGGCAGCTGTAGTGTCAGCAGCGACAGTAGGTCCACAAGGTCAATTGGCAGGTCTGTGCGGGAGAACCTCAGACCAAACAGGAATAAACATAACCGCCAATTGCGCTTAACTTCCTTAAAACTAAGAGGTGTATATGCTAATGCCAGGAGCCTAGCTAATAAAATGGATGAGTTGGAAATGTTAGTACATGAGGAGGACATAGACCTTGTGGGAATAACAGAGACTTGGTTCGACCCCTCACATGACTGGCTGGCCAATATCCAAGGGTATTCGGTGTACCGGAAGGACAGGGTAGGAAAAAGAGGGGGAGGGGTATGTCTCTATGTCAAGAACAATATAAAGGTGACAGAAAGGAGTGACATTACGGATGGGATGAGCATGGATTTAGAATCTGTGTGGGTTGAACTCCATAGGGAAGGAGAAAAGGGGAAAGTAATTGTGGGGGTTTGCTATAGGCCACCTAACCAAGGGGAGGAGGTAGAGCTGGAATTTTTAGCACTAATGGGTAAAGTGGCAAAATTGGGATCAGTCATCGTATTGGGGGACTTCAATTACCCTGACATTGACTGGGAAGAGGGGACTGCACACTCACAGAAGGCCCGCCTATTCACGGAAACCTTACTGGATAATTACATGTCACAGTTGGTGGATTCCCCCACCAGAGAAAACGCAGTCCTGGATCTATTGATCACTAATGACCCAGACATAATCTCGGAGGTAGGAGTCCAGGACAACCTGGGCTCTAGCGATCACAGGATGATCACATTTAGTGTAAATAACAACATAACAAGACAAGTGGGGAACATAAGAACCCTAAACTTCAGAAGGGCAAACTTTCCAAAATTGTACTCAATGATGGAAAAGGTAAACTGGGACCAAACCCTGGGATCCCTGACCACAGAGGAAAAATGGGAATGCTTTAGGAACATATTAGGCAAAGGCATCTTGCAGTGCATTCCTATGGGAAATAAATTTAGAAGAGACAAAGCCAAACCTGGCTGGCTAAACTGTAGCGTCATAAAACTTATTAGGGGGAAAAAATTGGCCTTCAAGAAGTATAAATCAGAGGGCACAGTATCGGCTTTCGAGCAATACAAGGAGGCAAATAAGAAAAGTAAACAAGAAATCAAGATGGCTAAAATCAACTTTGAGAGACAAATAGCGGAGGATAGTAAAAAAAACCCAAAGAAATTCTTTAAATATATCAACAGCAAAAAAACTAAGGCAGAGCATATTGCACACATAATTAACAATGATGGGAGGATGGTTACAGAGGACACTGAAAAAGCAACCGTGCTAAATGCTTTTTTCTCGTCAGTCTTTACACAGGAAAAGGAGGGGTACACTGACCATGACTGTATGGTTAGTAGTAATAAACAGGACTTGCCACCATGGCTAACAGAGGGGGAAATCAGGGAAAGGCTGGATAAACTTAACACAAACAAATCACCAGGACCGGATGGCATACATCCGAGAGTACTCAAGGAACTCAGTAAAGTTATATCGAGACCACTGTTCCTGATCTTTGCTGACAGTATTAGGACAGGAGATGTACCAGGGGATTGGAAGAAAGCTAACGTGATTCCAATATTCAAAAAGGGCCAGAGGCATATCCCGGGAAATTATAGGCCTGTCAGTTTGACATCAGTAGTATGTAAACTTCTGGAGGGGATGATAAGGGACTATATTGTAGAGTTTGCTAAGGACAACAACATCATCAGCAGTAATCAGCACGGGTTTACAAATGGGCGTTCTTGTCAAACCAATCTCCTTACATTCTACGAGGAGGTGAGCTGTGAGCTAGATAGGGGGAGACCAGTGGATGTGGTGTACTTGGATTTCGCTAAGGCGTTTGATACAGTTCCCCACAAGCGCTTAATTTATAAAATAAGGTCTGCAGGTATCGATAGCAGGGTTTGCTCTTGGATACGGAACTGGCTAAAAAGGCGGGTCCAAAGGGTAGTAATAAACAGCGCATACTCAGACTGGTCTGAGGTGGTAAGCGGGGTCCCCCAAGGCTCAGTCCTGGGACCAACCTTGTTCAATTTATTCATAAACAACATTGAGGTCGGGATCAGTAGTTCGATATCAGTTTTTGCAGATGACACTAAATTGGGCAGGGCAATAACTTCACAACATGAAGCAGATATCCTGCAGAATGACCTGGACAAAATAACAGAGTGGGCAACGACATGGCAAATGAGGTTTAACGTGGAGAAGTGTAAGGTTTTGCACTTGGGGACTAAAAACATAAAATCACAATACACGTTAGGAGGGGAGCCCTTGGGGGAATCAAAAATGGAGAAGGATCTGGGAGTATTGGTTGATGATAGATTAGGAAACAGCATGCAATGTCAAGCGGCAGCTTCCAAAGCCAACAGAATATTAGCATGCATAAAGAAAGGGATGCATTCCAGAGATAAGACTATAATCCTTCCACTTTATAAAACTCTGGTCCGACCGCATCTGGAGTATTCCGTCCAGTTCTGGTCGCCAGTCCTCAGGAGGGATGTGTTGGAGCTGGAGAGAGTCCAGAGAAGGGCAACTAAACTAATTAGGGGATTGGAGGACCTTGACTATGAAGAGCATCTACAATCGCTCGATTTATTCTCCCTGGAGAAGAGACGTCTGAGGGGGGACATGATAGCAATTTATAAATATCTTAATGGGGATCCCAGCTTAGAAAAAAAGCTGTTCATTCGAAGGGATTGCATGAGGACTCGAGGGCATACAATGCGATTAGAGGAGAAGCGTTTTAACCTCAGGCAACGCGGGGGGTTCTTTACTGTTAGGGCAACAAGATTGTGGAATTCTCTACCACAAGAGGTGGTTTCTGCGGGTAGTATGGTGGCTTTCAAAAGACTCTTAGACTTACATCTCAAGGATCAGAACATTCAGGGGTATGGGAGATGATTACAACCACACATGCCTACACAGGTTGAACTGGATGGACTATTGTCTTTATTCAACCTCACCTACTATGTAACTATGTAACTATGTAACAGGACGCATGCAATTTAACCCTGGAGCAACTTATTTGAAATATATTAGTACTGCACTCCATAATGTGTCCTCTGTGAAAGGAATATGTTCCTTCCCCTTTTGGCATAACACACAAGCAATAGGTGTAAAGGGGCCCTAAGACCAAACAAGTGTATCTCAACAGTCACTAAGCAGGGGTGCTATTCAAATTCCCTGATACACAGATGACCACTAGAGGGAGCAGGAATCAAACTAATAAAATATGATAAAATATAAATTTCCAATAAAGAAAAAAAAAATGCCCCAACACATCACGCTACCTTAATAAGAGATCTGCTAATAGAATACCTTACTCCCTGTAGATTATCTCTCAGTGGGCAGTGAGATTGCAGTGATTTCAAGATGAATTTCCAGTAAATGCCTCAATAAATCACAATGTGTACACACTGAAAATATGCTATAGTTTCTGCTTAAATGATAATGCAAGTCGATTGAATTTTATACTTGGATCTGTGAAGGGATTGAGGGATGTTTTTTGGTGGGGTTTTAGAGGTGTATTTAAATATGATGGGGGGCGGAATGAAGAGGTTTTTGGTGGACATTGTGAAATTCTCTGCATAAATATTTCCTAATGTTTCTCCTTTCAGCGGCAATAAAAAGGATTAAATTAAAAAGTAAGATAAAGCAGTATTATGCTGAGCCAGATATCCAGGTGCACTCAGCCAGCAGCATTTTTATGAATAGTTAATAAAATTGGATTTTGCATGAAACTGGGAACAGAGGTGTCACATTTTGTGAGGGCATGAATCAGTGTGCTTAGGGTAAACGTTTGTTAGATTGTCCGCCGCACAATGCAGACTTCCTACTCTGCCCCTCTCTATGTGCTCCAGACAAATTTGTGCCACACACAGCCCACACCAACCTGTGCCACTCATACACACTGCCCCTCTCTACATTATCCACACCACATGTGCCACAGGCACACTGCCCCTTTCTACGTTATCCACACGGACCTGTGTCACACGCACATACTGCCCCCCTTTGTGTGATCGACACCTACCTGTGTCACTTACACAGACTGCCCCTCTCTATATTATCCACAGCAACATGTGCCACTGGCATACTGCCCCTCTCCACATGATCTACACCGGCCTGTGCAACACACGCTGCCTCTCTCTGTGATCGACTGTGACCTGTGCCACACACACTGCCCCTATCTATGTTATCCACAGGGACCTGTGTCACAAGCACATACTGCCCCCCTCTATGTGATCTACACCTACCTGTGTCCCTCACACAGATTGCCCCCTCTACGTTATCCACACCAACATATGCCACTGGCACGCTGCCCCTCTCCACATGATCTACACCGACCTGTGCCAACAGACACATGCTGCCCCACTCTGTGATCGACTGTGACCTGTGCCACACACACTGCCCCTATCTACGTTCTCCACAGGGACCTGTGTCACATGCACATACTGGCCCCCTCTATGTGATCTACACCTACCTGTGTCACTCACACACAGATTGCCCCCTCTACGTTATCCACACCAACATGTACAACTGGCACGCTGCCCCTCTCCACATGATCTAAACCGACCTGTGCAACAGACACTTGCTGCCCCTCTCTGTGATCTACTGTGACCTGTGCCACACACACTGCCCCTATCTACATTATCCACACCAACAGGTGCCACAGGCACACTGCCCTTTTCTACGTAATCTACACAGGCCTGTGCAACAGACACACGCTGCCCCTCTCTGTGATTGACTGTTATCTGTGCCACACACATTGCCCCTATCTACGTGATCCACTTCTACCTGTGCCACAGGCACACTTCCCTATCTACTTTATTCATGCCAAACTGTACCACACACACACTGCCCCTCTCTATGTTATACACAGCAACTCGTGCCACTCACACAGACTGCCCCTCTCTACGTTATCCACACCAACCTGTGCCACATGCACACTCTCCCTATCTATGTGATCCACACGGACCTGTGTCACACGCACATACTGCTCCCTCTGTAATCTGCACCTACCTGTGCAACAGACACACACACTGCCCCTCTATGGTCGACTCTGACTTGTGCCACACACGCTGCCCCTCTGTGATCGACTCTGACTTGTGCCACACACACTGCCCCTATGTTATCCACAAAACATGTGCAACATGCACACTTTCCCTATCTGTTATCCACACCAGCCTGTACCATGCACACAGACTGCCCCTATCTACATTTGCCACACCAATCTGTGCAACAGACACACATGCTGACACTCGCTGTGATCAACCTTGACCTGTGCCACACACACTGCCCCTATCTACATGATCCACACCGACCT
Source organism: Pelophylax lessonae (assembly GCF_965119305.1). Taxonomy (NCBI): domain Eukaryota; kingdom Metazoa; phylum Chordata; class Amphibia; order Anura; family Ranidae; genus Pelophylax; species Pelophylax lessonae. The sequence goes on along the minus strand of NC_138780.1, from coordinate 181,075,741 downwards.
GTGCAGACATTCCAACATGCAAAAACTAATTTCAGGGAGATGGCAAACTTATTTCTGGGAGGTGGCACTCTGCGTTACCCCTCCCCCCAACAATTTAACACTAGAGGATGATCAAATGAAATGGAATCCGTATACAGAGGTTTACTTCTTCTGAGAGATATTAAAGGAACACTCTAACCACCATGACCACTTCAGTGATTTGAAGTAGTCATGGTGGTAGGAGTCAGAAACACTGCACATGCTGGGATATTTACAATTATGTGCTGGAGGCTAGTTGCACCCCTAAGCACATGTGACTTAGGCAGCCAGAAAATGTCATGTCCTTGTTCATACATGTATTTATTATGATAGAAAAAAAATAGTTATTAAAAAACATATTGCAGCAATTTACACACGCTAATGCACAGGCCGATTGTGTGAAAGGGGCCTAAGACTGCTTTCACGCGGATGCTCTGCGGTTAACCTGCACCTCAACTGACCGCAATCTTCACTTCTTCCTCAGGATTCCTGCAGGTATCGCTGGCTGCTGTCCCCCAGGTGAGTAAAGCTGGTGGCTGCTGCTGGCTGTCCTCCATGGCTGGTACTGCTGTCTGGTACTGCTGATGGGTACTGCTGGCAGATACTGCTGGAAGGTACTGCTGATTGGTACTGTTGGTGGGTACTGTTGGCTGGTACTGTTGGCTGGAATTGCTGGCAGGTACTGCTGGTTTGTGCTGTTGGCGGGTACTGTTGGCTGGTACTGCTGGTGGGTACTGCTGGCTCCTCTGGGAAACAGAGTGTGACAGGAGCGGCGCTGGAGGAAGCATGCGGCTGCAGTAGAGAGCAGAGCCAATGCTTCCTGTATGGCTCCTGTCACAGGCGGGCTGCATTTGATATCACTCCACTGTGACAGGAGCCGGAACTATACAGAAAGCATCGGGTACGCTCTTCACAGTAAGGGCTGCTGCGACTGACAGCCGGGATATTGCGCGACACTTGCAGGTGTCAGGGAGCCGCAGCCCAAATGCGGGAGACTCCCGCACCTCACGGGAGACTTGGGATGTCTGCCTGTGCCTCTCCCACCGACTGCCCCTCTCTATGTAATTCACCACTACCTGTGCCCTCTCTCTGTAATCTGCACTGAACATTGCCACTCACACACACACTGCTTGATCCACACTGACCTGCGCCACACACTCTGCCCATCTGTAGGTGATCCACTCCTACCTGTGCCACACACACACACACACTGCCACACTCTATGTGGCTCACACCAACCTGTGCTGCCCCTCTTTACTTGCAAACCAAGCAAGCCGGTACCACAAACACACGTACACATTGTCCAATTCTACGTGATCCACACCATCCTGTGCAACACACAAACACACACTGCCCCTCACTACCTATTCCACATTTGACACTACCAAAAATTTCTAAAGAATCTTTTTATTAGCCCAACATTCAGCAGCAGGGTCAGCGCCACAGTCAGGCGATGTGCAGCCCCATGTGGACTGTGAAACACTTATCTCTGTACTTTTGTTGCAGAATATTGGTGAATTGGAGGAAGGTATCCGATCTACCTGATTGCCCTAAATGCACTTCTCACTATATATATATATATATATATATATATATATATATATATATACACACATACATATATATTTAATTATTTATTTAATTATTATTTTTATTTTATTTTTATTTTTTTTTACGTTTTACAGTGGTCTATACACCATAAGCAAAACAATGACTGTTTACAGAGCAGGAAAACCATGGGATAAGATAGTAACAAATATAGTAGAGGAGGGAGGGCAGAGAGATCAGAGCCCAGGAGTGACAGAGTGAATGCTTCTGGTGATATTTCCAGATTAATGTGCCCAAACGTTCTGTTCAGGCTTCTGATAATATGTTACAGAACGTTTTCTGGAAAAGCTGTGAATTTCACTTCATCAAGGCAAAATCTGTTAATTAACAAGAAACAAAAATATTTCCAACCACCAGAATGATTTTTTTTCCAGTTACTTAAAAGGATCTAATTTTGTACATCTACATATGGCAAAACTCCAGACTGTTCATCTTTCCACCTGACGATGAAACTGGGACAACTAACACTGGGTGGATACTAAATTGAGATGACCTAGAGAAGGAAAACTGATTGTGTTTAACCACTTGCCTACATAGCACTTTCACCCCCTTCTTGCCCAGGCCAATTTTCAGCTTTCAGTACTATTGCACTTTGAATGACAATTGCGTGATCATGCAACGCTGTCCCCAAAAGAACGTTTTATCTCATTTTTTTGGGACAGATAGAGCTTTCTTTTGGTGGTATTTAATCACCACTTGGTTTTTTATTTTTTGCTGAACAAAAAAAAAAAATGCTGAAAATTTTAGGAAAAAGGTTTTTCTTTTCAGCTATAAAATTTTTGTAAATAAGTTATTTTTCTCCTTCACTAATGTGCGCTGATGAGGCTACACTGATGGGCACTGATAGGCTGTACTGATAGGCTACACTGATGAGGTGGCACTGATGGGCAGCTCTGATGGGCATTGACAGTCATCACTGATTGGCATAACTGGTGGGCACTGACAGGCAGCACTACTGGGCACTGATGGGGCTGCACTGATTATCAAGGCACTGATTGTCAGTGCAGATGTCCCAACTGAGGAATGCACTTACCGGCTTTCCTCTCCTAACTTGCTGTAAGCATGGGGAGAGGAATGCCGATAATCAATATTTCCTGTTTACTCTGTGATCAGCTGAGATTGGACACAGCTGTGGTTGGGCACAACTGATCACATGGAAAAGTGCCTACAACATAGGGAGGGACACAACGCACCACCGATCGCTACGCACCCCTGCGGGCGGGGGCACACGGCAAGAATGGGAGAACATCATATAATTGAAGTACCACAATGAGAATTAATCATTCAGGTAAGAATTTATTCCTATAGAAGAACAGATTAAAGCGGTTGTATCCCGCTTTTTGACACTTTTACCTACAGGTAAGCCTATAATAAGGCTTACCTGTAGGTACAAATAATATCTCCTAAACCGGCACGGTTTAGGAGATATTTACAGTGCATGCAGCCGCTCGCGCGAGCGGCGCATGCGCTCTGAAGGTCCGGGGGGACCTTCAATTAAGTTGCCGGGAGCTTGCCGGAAAAATCACTCCCGCGCGCATGCGCGGGAGTGACGTCATCGCGGCTCCGGCCAATCAGCGCGCTGGAGCTGTCTCTTCCGGCCAATCAGCGCACCGGAGCCGCCGAACCCGGAAGAGACAACGAGGGATCATGGCAGCGCCCGCATCGATGTCCGGGGGTCCGTGTCGGGGCTTCGTTTTAAGGTAAGTTACACATAATGGGCTAGTATGCGATGCATACTAGCTCATTATGCCTTTGACTTGCAGGTTTTTTTTTTTTATTTTTTTTTATAGGGTTTACAACCGCTTTAAAGACTTTGTCACACAGGGTCAATACGTTTCAGGGACAGAAATCACTCCATTAGGCCTTGAAGATGGGGGACAGATTTAAAAGTATGATAAAATGCAGCATTAAGCAAATGTTGAATCAAAAAGTTGGTTTTAGCAGCTCCATATAGTTCTCCATCTTCAAGCCCTGATGAAGGGGACAGTTTCTGACCCTCGAAAAATGTTTAGTTCTGTTACAGGCTCTCTTTTGTCTGATCATATATTGCAATCAGTTCTTATCTGCTTAGTTAATTCTCAGTGTGGTGCTTCAGTCTTAGATTAATTTAGTTCCAAACCAAGGAAACTGGATTTCCTTTAGCATGGATGTTCTGTTTCATATGCTGCTTTATGCATTGACATACCCACTTAAGCCTAATACACACTAATATTTATTTTTTGTTCAACCCAGCGGGCTGAACACAAAAAAAAACCCTGACCGCTCAGGAGGAGCCACTGTACTAACAATCCAATGGCCGAGAGCACTGATTGGGAGCTGATCGGCAGACCTTTTCCGGTCATGCCCCTTCAACAGAAGCGCGGGCTTCTGTGGGACTGGCTGCCGTACACACAGGCCGAATGCCGGTTGGTTTCTATTTACCAGCCGATACCGTCCGATATTTGGCCCGTGTGTACTAGACATTAGTTCAGCCTATACAGTCTGGTCACCTGCTGACTTGGCACCATCAACAGGCAGCTTAACTCTTCAATCGGACACAGAAGTTGAACCCAACATAATTTTAGTTTAGCTAATTGTAGTACAGAGGATGTGTTTCCAGTCATTTGAAATATGAGAAGACCATGACTTTCCTAAGCTTTGAGGAAACATGGAAGCCCAATGCTGGGACCAAACATACTGGCATTAAATAGTAGAGGAAGACATAGGGAGAGACTGATCAAGTAAACAAGTTGCAGTGGACCAAAGCTGCCTCAGGATGTTGGTATAAATCAAAGGCAACCTTATACCGCCTGATACAATGCACTTAAAATACATATAGATGGGACAGAACAAAGGAAAAACTGCGAGCTCAGAATCCAGATACCTTATCTAAATACCATGACAATTCCCATATCAATAGTCCTTTCCTAGAGTTCTAGATCTACCTGTCCACATTTTCCCAAGTTCTTGACTACAGAGCAGGCATTCCTTCAACTTGTACAGGCAACTGTCTACAATTGGCATTCCAGCAATGGATGCATAGTGTTTTACGAATAGGCATCCTGGTGTGACAGCAGTGGACCATGCCTGCTTTATGTGTGTAGAAACTGCAATTCGTAGTCTCTATTGGAAGCCTGTGTGGCAGGGTGACAATGCAGGAGAACAGTTAGGAAACAGGGATAGAGTGTTGTTACCTGTGCTTGAACACGGGTCTTCATGGCAGGAGCACCAGGGATTGTCGTAATGAAAACTTTAGATTTAGAAAGACTGAAAACACATTAACATGTTGCAACTCATAAGAGCTTTTAATGGTTGGGTTTACATCTATGTTAACAGAAAAATTCCCCAGAGCTCACCTATGCTAGCAAAAGTGACCTACTTAACTCATTTTCAATATCTCAATTAAAGCATAGGTCTCAGGTGTATACATTTAGTAACGTCTGTGGAAGCCTCACAGCCCATTAAGGTGTCTGTGAGTGAAAAGTTCAGTATTAAAGCAGTATTAAACCTTATATTGATTTATTGGTGAATTTCTTTTTTTTTTTTTATTTTTTTTAGGATTTCTTTCTCTTAAAGTGGAGTTCCACTCAAAAGTGCAACATCCGCTTATCTGTCTCCTCCCCCCCCCCCCCTCCAATGCCACATTTGGCACCTTTCGGGGGGGAGCGGGTACCTGCTTTTTTGACAGGTACCCTGTGCCCACTTTCGTCGGACCTCGCGGCGGCAAGGTACGTCAGCAGTCCTGCCCCCCTCCGCCTTCCTCTGCTTTCTGGAAACATCGGCTGCGCTGCTGACATCGCTGGATTCCAGGACAGGTAGGTGTCCTAATATATTAACCGGTTGCCGACCACCCGCCACCCGCTGCAGTTATACTGTGGCGGGCAGCCGCTTCTGTGCAAACCGACGTAGGTATGCGTCGGTCACGCGCCTGCAGCTAGAGCCGGCGGCGCGCCCCCGCTCATCAGCAGGAACTCAGATGCACAGGGCAGGCGGCTCCGATTGCCGCCTGACACCCGTGATTGCTCCCAGCTGAGAGAAAAGAACGGTTAGCTGTTGTAAACACAGCTGGCCGTTCTCTCTGGAATGATCACAGAGCGCCTGTGAACCTTCTATATAGGAACACAGATCTCTGTGATAATTTCACAAGCAACGCCCCCCCCCCCCACAGTTAGAAACACGCCCCTAGGTACACATTTAACCCCTTGATCACCCACAGTGTTAACCCCTTCCCTGCCTGTGTCATTATTACAGTAACAGTGCATATTTTTAGCACTGATTACTGTAGTAATGTCACTGGTCCCCCCAAAAGTGTCAGAAATGTCAGTCGGGGGTCCGATCTGTCAGCCGCAATGTCGTAGGCCCGCAAAAAATCGCAGATCGCCGTCATTACTATTAAAAAAAAAACAATAAAAATGACATAAATATTTCCCGTAGTTAGTAGACGCGATAACTTTTGTGCAAACCAATCAAAATACGCTTCTTGCAATTTTTTTTTTTTTTTTTTTTTACCAAAAATATGTAGCAGAAAACAAATTGGCCTAAAATGTTAAAACATTTAGAATTTTTCAATTTTTTGGGGGAATGTTATATAGCAGAATGTGAAAAATATTGTTTCTCTTACGTCCTCCGACAGTCGCCGCCTCTTCATATTCGTCACATATGGGGTATTAGACTTTGCTCCGAAGGAGTAGCTAGGCAACAGAATATGTTAACAATAAAGCTTTTAACATATCCCACCCTCAAGGGGTGGTCCCCTCAGTCAATACCCTCCTACTTCCTGCAACCATATCTCAGTTTTAATGTCTAGCTTGTCAGGAGTGGCTGGCTCTCTCTGTGCTGGGACTTTCTGTCCCAGACTCTTTCTTCTTTTTAATATTTTGTTTGAGTTTTTCTCTCTACCTTTATTTAGCTGTTATTTTGTCAGCGTTAGTTAGTTCTTCGGATGAAGAGGATCATGCGGACTGGGTCTCGGGCTGATCCCCCTGGTCGCAGGTCGTGGGTCAGTGGCTTCCCAGTCTGCCATCGAGCGTTCAGCCAGGTAACGCTCCTGGCATAGTGAACGACCCATCCCTGTTCGGTGCAGGGATGATTGGTGAGGTGGCTACCTCACTGGACGCTGTGCTGTTTCTTAACCCCCATTTTGTGCGTCTTGAATTGCGACTCTCCCTGCCTCATGTGCAGCGGCTTGTTCGCTTGTGCGGGTCCCCCACGCCATGTGAGGTAAGTGTATTTATGTGGGGACCTGTCTGTCTGGGGGGGTGTCAGTCTGGGACTGTGTAACCTGCCTCTATTCACACTGCTTGTCTCCCTATCTCTCGGCTGCATGCTGTGGGCTGCAAGGGGGGGGGGGGGAGCTGTATGACACTGTGTGTGTCAGACTGGTCAGTGTGAGAAGCTGTGTGCTGTGGGGCATGTTTTTTTGGCATGTTTGGGCATGTACAGCGATCGCTGCGGCGATCTGACATGTATTCTGATATTGGAATGTAATGTGTGTTTTAATGCACTGTGGAGCGGCGGTTTCGGCGCCAAACGACGCCATTTTGCCTACACCCGCTCCGGCCGCATGGTTTACATGCATGGCGGCCATTTTCTTGTAGCCTCCATAGGCTTACATAGAGCGCCCTGGCAGCATCACTTCCTCTTTCCAGGAACACCGATCGAGGCAGCAGCAGCGGCGAGGGTCTCCTCAGGTTTTATCCTTCTGTTCTTGCTATCCATTGCCTGTGTTCAGTTTGCATATTCCCTGTGGGGGTCTCATTGTGCTTGAGTGTGGTGCGGTGGGCTGCGCTTGCCGCGCTTGCTTAAAAGGGGCAGTTAACCCTTGGTTGTCTGGCATTACAGGGGCAATGGATTCTCAGGAGGGCAAATTTCCTACAGTATTGGTGGAAAGCCAGGGGACCGCTGTTTCCCCCCCAGGGGGGGATTTAGCCACTATTGTGGCTGGCCTTGCTGCTCAGGTGCAAATGCTGGTGGCTGCTCAATCTACTAAAAGGCCCAGAGTTGCTCTTTCCTCTGATTCTGAGGGTGAAGGTGATGGGGCTGTTATGGCAGGGGCCTCCTTATCAGGGTCCCGCTCCTCTCTTGATCTAGTGGGGTCTGAGGTGGAGGCTGAAGTTGAGGGGGTTGATAATTCTCCCCCTGGCTCGCCTGAAGAGCTTGCACTCATGGATGAGTTGATTGCTTCCATTAAGCAAACGCTGCGTTTGCAGGACGAAGTGTGTCCCCCCGCTGCCTTGGCGGCTTATGGGACGCAGAGGAAACGCAGGACGCCGCAGGTTTTTCCCTGCAATGATGATTTTCAGCGCGCTGTTAAGGATCAATGGCGCAATCTGCGCAAACCTTTTGCGGTACCAAGTAGATTCAAGCTGCGTTATCCTTTTTCGCCTTCCACTGATGAAAGGTGGTGTGTGCCTCCACCAGTGGATCATGCAATTGCGGTTTTGAACAAAGCCACTGCGATTCCTGCAGAGGATTCCCCTGTTTTCCGTGATGCCACGGATAGGAGACTGGAGTCTCTTGCCCGTCATACTTATTCTGTTACGGGTTCTATGCTTAAGGCTCTGTTTGCTTCTCTCATGGCGGCCCAGGCGATCGCAGGTTGGACGCAGATGCTTAGGCGCGTCCTAGTGGCCGACTCGGCCTCGCCGGTGACCCTGGATATGGTGGATCAAATCCACCAGGGTGTCATGTATCTGTGTGATGCGGACCTGGACCTGATTCCGTTGGCTGCACTTGTGCACAGCGTGGCGGTGTTGTCTCGCCGCCTGGTTTGGTTAAAATGTTGGTCGGTGGACCAATCTTCACGTAAGACCTTAGCCAATCTGCCTTATGATGGGTCTCGCCTTTTTGGGGAGTCCCTGGATGTGTTGATTAAGGGGATCACCGGGGGTAAGAGCACTCTCTTGCCCCATTTCCCCAAGGCTAAGGGGGCTTCTGGGAAGAAGCATGCTAATTTTCGGCCCCCTCAGGGGTCCTTTCGTGCCTTTCGGCCGCACTACAAGGGCAAACCGTTCAAAGGTCAAGGCTCTCAGAAGAAGCCCTGGTCTGGTAAACAGAAGTCCGGCCAATCCGGACCTGCAGCCCATAACAGTTCGGCCTGAAGGGGCGCCCTCACCCAGTTTTGGGGTGGGGGGACGCTTGCTCGGTTTTCTTCAGCCCTGGTTGGCCCGTGTGCGGGACAGATGGGTTCAGGAAATCGTTCGATCTGGTTACAAGATCGAGTTTCTCTCTCGGCCGGAGAGCAGATTTTTTCCCTCAAATCTTCAACTGTCTCCAGAGCGCTTGCGGGACCTGCACCTGGCGGTGCGGGACCTGAGGGCTCAGGGAGTGGTGGTTCCGGTGCCTCATCGGGACAGGTTTCGGGGGTTTTATTCCAATCTGTTCACCGTGCCCAGAAAGGAGGGCAAGGTTCGTCCGATTCTGGACTTGAAGGCTCTGAACCGCTCTGTGCGGGTTCGCAGGTTCCGCATGGAATCCCTGCGGTCGGTGGTGGCTGCCCTGGTTCCGGGGGAATTCATGGCCTCCATCGATTTGAAGGATGCGTACCTTCACATCCCCATATTCGAGGGTCATCAGAGGTACCTTCGATTTGCCATTGCGGAGGATCACTACCAGTTCGTGGCGTTGCCCTTTGGTCTCGCCTCGGCTCCGCGGGTCTTCACCAAGGTGCTTGCACCGGTTCTGGCATTATTGAGGGCCCAGGGCGTTTCTGTCCTGGGGTATCTGGACGACATTCTGGTTCGGTCTGCGACCAGCCAGGGTCTGGAGGAGGACCTGTCTGTCACGATGCAAACTCTGCAGGAGTTTGGTTGGACGATAAATTTTCCAAAGTCGACACTGAGTCCGTCGGTTCGTCTCCCCTATCTGGGAATGATACTGGACTCGGTGCAGGCCAAGGTCTTCCTGCCGGAAGACAAACTCAGGACTCTCCCCGGGAGGAAGTCAGGTCCCTCAGGGACGTTCCGAACTCGTCTCTGCGGACGTGTATGAGATGTCTGGGATTGATGGTCTCGGCCTTCGAGGCGATTCCTTTCGCCCAGTTTCACACGCGGGGTCTCCAAGCGGAGATCCTGTCCAGGTGGGACGGGCGACCTCAATCTCTGGATCTTCAAATCTCGTTGAGTCTTCGCACCAGGGAAAACCTTCTGTGGTGGCTCCAGTCCCCGTTGGTGTCCGGGGGCAAGTCGTTTCGTCCGATCTTGTGGACGGTAATCACCACGGATGCCAGCCTGTCGGGCTGGGGTGGAGTTCTGGGCGTTCTGTCCGCCCAGGGGACTTGGTCGGAGGGGGAGTCTTCCCTTCCGATCAACATTCTGGAATTGCGTGCGATAAATCTCTGTCTTCATCGCTGGATGGACCGGCTGCAGGGCTGCCCGGTTCGGGTGCAGACGGACAATGCCACGGCGGTGGCCTACATCAACCACCAAGGGGGCACCAGGAGTGCCCGAGCGGCTCGAGAAGTGGCCGACATTCTGTCTTGGGCCGAGACTCATGTCCCGGCGATAACGGCGGTTCACATTCCGGGAGTGGAGAACTGGCAGGCGGACTATCTGAGTCGCCAGACCCTGGATCAGGGGGAATGGTCTCTCCACCCGGCTGTCTTCCAGATGTTGTGCGCGAAGTGGGGTCTTCCAGATGTGGACCTGTTCGCGTCTCGTCTCAACAACAAGGTGAAGAGGTTCGTGGCAAGGACGCGCGACCCTCGGGCAGACGCGTCGGACGCGTTAGTGGCCCCGTGGCATCAGTACAGGCTGATGTACGCGTTTCCACCGATTCAGTTGCTGTCCAGGTTCCTTCGCAGGTTACACTCGGAACGCAACACGGTGATTCTTGTGGCACCGGACTGGCCTCGCCGGTCCTGGTACGCAGACCTCGTGAATCTGGCGGTCGACGCCCCGTGGCGTCTGCCTCTTCGAGACGATCTACTGTCTCAAGGACCGATATACCATCCTGCTTTACAGTCGCTGGCTTTGACGGCCTGGCTGTTGAGACCGAGGTCCTGAAGGAGAGGGGTCTCTCTCCGGAGGTCGTTCATACTTTAATCAACGCGAGGAAGTCTTCCTCGGGGAAGGTTTATTACCGTACTTGGAAGGCCTATTTTGCCTGGTGTGAGTCCAGGGGGTTTTCACCCCGCACGTACTCGGTGTCCCGTGTGCTGTCTTTCCTTCAAACGGGTGTTGATCAGCGTTTGGCGCTGGCTACGATAAAGGGTCAGGTGTCTGCTCTGGCCGTTCTGTTTCAACGTCCCGTGGCTTCCAACCCATTGGTTGGCACCTTTGTTCAGGGTGTGCGGCATCTGGTTCCCCCTAGGCGGGATCCTCTGCCCCCTTGGGACTTGAATCTCGTTCTATCTGTGTTACAACGTGCTCCTTTTGAACAGATCAGGGAGATCTCGTTGTCTATGTTGTCCAAAAAGGTCGCCTTTTTGGTGGCGATCACTTCGGCTCGCAGAGTGTCGGAGCTGGCGGCTTTGTCCTGCAAGTCTCCGTACCTGGTTATTCATTTGGATAAGGTGGTCTTGCGACCTAATCCTTCTTTTCTTCCGAAACGAGTTTCGGAATTCCATCTTAATGAGGATATTGTCTTGCCTTCGTTGTGCACGAAGCCTAAACATCCAAAGGAGGTGAGATTGCACTCTCTGGATGTTGTTTGGGCGATAAGGGTTTACCTTAAATCGACTGAGTCTTTTCGAAAGACGGACTCCTTGTTTGTTCTTCCAGAGGGTCCTCGGAAGGGCATGGCGGCTTCGGCCTCTACCATCGCCAAATGGATCAGGCAGACCATTGAACAGGCCTATGCTTTGCAGGGGAAGGTTCCCCCTGTGCCTGTGAAGGCGCACTCTACTAGATCTCTGAGTACGTCTTGGGCCTGTCGTCATGGGGCTTCTGTAGCCCAGGTGTGTAAGGCGGCGACTTGGTCGACCGTGCACACTTTCACAAAATTCTACAAAGTAGATGTTCAGGCATCGGCGGATGCTTCCTTTGGCCGCAAGGTTCTTAGTGCGGCTGTTCCCTAGGGTCCCTTGTTGGGGACTCCTGGCTGTTGGGATAAGTTTTGTATCCCCTGGTTTTTTGTCTTTTCCTGGGTTGTTGCTCCTGTTGAGCACTTGTTTTTTTGCTGTTGCCCAGCTGGTTTCCTTCCTTTGGTAAGGTTCCTTCTTTGATGCGGAGACTGCGTTGCCTTTCGGCGCGGACGTCCCCATATGTGACGAATATGAAGAGGCGGCGACTGTCGGAGGACGTAAGAGAAAACGGAATTTTTGTAAAATCTTACCTGTAAAATTCCTTTCTCTGAGTCCTCCGACAGTCGCCGCCCCCGCCCCTCTTTTGGGGTTTGATTGTATACTCTACTGCTATTCCACTAAAACTGAGATATGGTTGCAGGAAGTAGGAGGGTATTGACTGAGGGGACCACCCCTTGAGGGTGGGATATGTTAAAAGCTTTATTGTTAACATATTCTGTTGCCTAGCTACTCCTTCGGAGCAAAGTCTAATACCCCATATGTGACGAATATGAAGAGGCGGCGACTGTCGGAGGACTCAGAGAAAGGAATTTTACAGGTAAGATTTTACAAAAATTCCGTTTTTTTTTTTTCAGAATTGTCGCTATTTTTTTATAGCGCAAAAAGAAAAAATCGCAGAGGTGATCAAATACCCCAAAAAGAAAGCTCTATTTGTGGGAAAAAAAGGACATCAATTTTATTTAGGTACAGCGTCGCATGACCGTGCAATTGTCCGTTGAAGTAATGCAGTGCCGAATCGCAAAATATGGCCTGGTCATCAAGGGGGCAAATCCTTCTGGTCCAGAAGTGGTTAAAAGTGAGCAGCTACAGTATATGTAGCTGCTGACTTTTAATTTTGTGGAGGGGGAGGCCGGAACACCATTTTAATGATGATCTGACAAGTGGGTCTGTTGTTTTTCAACAGAACAAGTTCTCTTGCAAATGTATCCGCTATAGGGTTGATACAAACCATTTTACACTTGACAGGGGTGCTTACAATGATCAGCTTTTATTTATGTAAAACCTTTATCCCAAAAGAAAAAAACTGTTTGCTGTAACTGAGTCACATTTTTGTTCTCCCCTTTAAACTACAAGGACAGCAGACAATGGTGTTCACATGCTTCGCTCCCGTGGCAAAAACTATTGCTTCTGTCACATTGTTTGGACAATACTACCACCATACACAACTCAAATGAATGGAGATGTAGCCACAAACACCTTGCAACATGTGCAATGTGTGAGTTGGTGTGTCATTTATGTGGTTAAAACAGACAGTGAGGAGGCATCAATTTTACCTCCTCCCCATCTGTCAAATGCCTGTGAAACTTTATCCACATGCCTCTTGCTTCGTAACCTATCGGTTAACTTACCACCCCCCCAATTACCCATTTTCAAGTTAATATGGCTACTGACGATTGTTGGTACACACCGCCGTGGTTGTGGTGCAGCTACGGGGTTTAATTCAGCAGACAGTATCGCCGCCAAACGCATCCCAATCAAGTGAATTGGTGGGGGGAACCACGTGTCTTTCAAGGGTTAAAATGAGCATCCAAGGAGACAGCAAATCACCTGCAAAAGGGATGCAAATTTTCTGTATTTTGGGAATGTGCATGATTGTTCAAGCGTTCCCTCGCTTCATAATTTTGAACCCGGTCTTTGGTTTGTGATTAACACGTCCGCTCACAAACCCTTCCATGAACTTCCTATTTTAGCCACGCCTTTGCTCTTCCTGTTTGCCAGATTTTTGTGATCTCTCCAGCCAGTATCTTACTCTTTCACTTCTGCTGCCATTCATATCTTCCTTACCACTCATTACTGAACTTTGGCTTGTTCCTTGACCATGCTTCTGCTTGATCCCAAACTGTGACCACTTGTTACTGACCTTTGGCTTGTTCCTTGGCCATGCTTTTGCTTGATCCCAAACTGTGACCACTTGTTACTGACCTTTTAGCTTGTTTACTGACCACGCTTCTGCTTGTTCCCTGCTGGCTATTTCTGCTATTGGACCCTGGCTTGCTCACCTTCTGGTGACCGCAACCTGGTACAAATATGAAGCAAAATCTATCGTCCCTATCATTAGCTCAGGTGAATACCGGTCAGTGCTTAGACTCTGCACCTCAGGTGAGCCTGCATCATCTGCCAGGGTGATCTGTTTATGTATTTATCCTGCTGGTCGATGGGAGCCTCTCAACTGCTATAGCTACTGGTCTCTGAGCCTGACCCTGGACCGTGACACTCCATGCAGGTAGTGATGTGGTTGGGATTTGAACCAATGACCCCAGTGCCTGTGAGTGATAACACTAGGCCAATATACCACATATAGTCAATACCTGGGCAGGGCTCATGTATTATTAATATAGTGAACATGATTAACGTACCGTAAGGGTTTCCATGTATTTCCAAATGAAGCAAAATTTGCCCCAAAGGTTTGACCATTTTCAGCAGTACATTGCATTGCAGTTCATGCAATGCACTACTAAACTAGTACATGGATTGCAGGAAAAAAACTTACCAGGAAAGGTTAAAGGACCTTTAACATGTATAGCTTGGAAGAAAGAAGAGACAGAGGGGATATGATAGAAACTTTTAAATACATAAAGGGAATCAACTCGGTAAAGGAGGAGAGCATATTTCAAAGAAGAAAAACTACCACAAGAGGACACAGTTTTAAATTAGAGGGGCAAAGGTTTAAAAGTAATATGAGGAAGTATTAATTTACTGAGAGAGTAGTGGATGCATGGAATAACCTTCCTGCAGAAGTGGTAGCTGCAAATACAGTGAAGGAGTTTAAGCATGCATGGGATAGGCATAAAGCTATCCTTCATATAAGATAGGGCCAGGGACTATTCATAGAATTCAGATATATTGGGCAGACTAGATGGGCCAAATGGTTCTTATCTGCCGACACATTCTATGTTTCTATGTTTCTATGTTTCATTGTCAGTAGTCCTACGTGCTGCATTGTGGATTCTGCATCACATATCAGCCTAATCCACATCATACAGATTTTATGATCCAGTGAAGAGTAAATATGGAGGCTATGGGATACGGCACCCTGCTCCCTGCTTTCTAGAATATGTCTGATATGTTATAGTTGATGGTGTGTTTTCTTCTCTCGTAGAAATAAGTGAACCGGATTGAGAGTCGGTTGTGTTTTCATATTTAGAGATGGAGGAATGTTCTGCTGGCGGGGGGGGCTCAGCATGAGTCTGCTAAGCGGGGATTTGAAGACCATCTCTTCTACAGAATGTTGCAGAATGAGCTGCTTATACGCCATCTATGCGGGGCGCATGGGGACCCTACCGGCAGCGACTGATTGTCCCTGCACTTCCCCCGTGTCTGTCTTGGCAGCATAAAGCCGAACTGCGCATCAGACAGCTGTAAGAAGCATTACAGTAACTATTCATGCACAAAATGAGCTGACCAACATGAAAGATATAATTACAATCCTCACAGCTCCGTCACAGTCTGTGGATAAACTTGTAAGAATGTTCCCTGAGAAGGCTCGTCTGTGCCCTGCAGAATCCCTGCGTCAGCCTGGATGCAGCTCCCCGTACACTGATGACAGATGTAACCCTTTCCTGCTTCCTCCTGCTCCCTCCACACTGATGACAGATGTAAACCTTTCCTACCGCCTCCTGGTTAATGTATACTAATGATCGATTCAACCCTTTCCTGCCTCCTCCTGCTCACTTTACATCAATGACCCATGTAACCTATTTCCGCCTCCTCCTGCTCATCGTACACCTATGACCCATGTAACCCATTTCCACCTCCTCCTGCTCACTTTACATCAATGACTCATGTAACCTATTTCTGCCTCCTCCTGCTCATCCTACACCTATGACCCATGTAACCTATTTCTGCTTACTCCTGCTCACCATACACCAATGACCCATGTAACCCATTTCCGCCAAATCATGCTCACCGCACACCGATGACCCATGTAACCCTTTTTCCGCTTACTGTACCCAAGCAAAATATAAAAGTGCACCGCTGAAAATTATATATATATATACATATATATATATATACTCACGCACAGTATCTCACAAAAGTGAGTACACCCCTCACATTTTTGTAAATTTGTATTATATCTTTTCATGTGACAATACTGAAGAAATTACACTTTGCTATAATGTAAAGTAGTGAGTGTACAGCTTGTATAACAGTGTAAATTTGCTGTCCCCTCAAAATAACTCAACACACAGCCATTAATGTCTAAACCACTGTGAGTACGACCCTAAGTGAAAATGTCCAAATTGGGCCCCTATCAGCCATTTTCCATCCCCGTTGTCATGTGACTTGTTAGTGTTACAAGGTCTCAGGTGTGAATGGGGAGCAGGTGTGTTAAATTTGGTGTCATCGCTCTCACTCTCTCATACTGGTCACTGGAAATTCATCATGGCACCTCATGGCAAAAAAACTCTGAGGATCTGAAAAAAATAATTGTTGCTCTACATTAAGATTGCCTAGGCTATAAGAAGATTGCCAAGACCCTTAAACCGAGCTGCAGCACGGTGGCCAAGACCATACAGCGGTTTAAAGGGACAGGTTCCACTCAAAACAGGCCTCGCCATGGCGACCAAAGAAGTTGAGTTCACATGCTCAGTGTCCTATCCAGAGGTTGTCTTTGGGGATATAAGCACTTTTGCTGTCCTATAACTTAGACAGAAACTGGTTCTGGCCTAAACCTGGAGATACGGTTCATCTAAGGCGAGGTCCATTTCCATCAGAGCTGTGGTGATACATTGTGGATATCCATATTGAAGATTCCTGAGCGATTGGGGTCTCTAAGCCGTTGCTAATTATCCCTGCAAGTATGAACCATTTACTGTATGGTACCGGGGTCCACAGTTTCTGGTAAGCGCAATACCTTTATTCGTGGTGGTGGGCTTGTCACATTGATGACCATTGATACCTGGACATCTCTGTCTCCATACAAGTTTCATAGCACTTTCAATTAAGCACCTTTCTGGAATGTGGACCTTATTTGGATTTTTTTGTTGTGATTCTGGGGACTTTTTAACATGGACTTTATTGTTATTGATTCTCCACGAGTGTGTGTTTGTTTATATAATATATATATATATATATTAGTAGATTGTGGTGCTAGCAGCTTTTCGATTTTCACCAAATTTTTTCATTAGCGTAGTATTATTCTTTTTATATTTGTACTATACTGTACTCCAGTGACTGAGGTAACCCTATCTTGCCCCCTCTTGCGCAATAAATAGCAACATTCTGGCAGGCTATTTCTACTGTATTACTAGTGCCAAATCCAGAATTAACTTGAATAGGGAAGGATTGGGAGGCAAGGATTTTTTGGCACAAAAAGTTTCTAAAATTAGTTAATTAATTTGTATTGATAAATTCATATAAAAACCAGAAAGTATAATAATTTGTAAAAATGACCTTACATAATGCCCGAATATATTTTTGTAGCAGTTGACTTGATACTTGCTTCATACAGAATATTCGACTATATATGTGACAAAAAGGTTTTAAACGCTGAATATAAATAACAGATCAATTGATGTTGTATTCAATTATTCACTATATAAACATTTGCATTGCTCGACACGTTTCGCCTTTTACGGCTTCATCTGGAGCGTTCTAATAGGATATTCTGTATTCTGCTGTAAAAAAGAAAAACGTGCACCGCATCACTTGCAATTAACGAGGAGGGTATCGTGGATTTCAGAAGGAGTGGATGGAGCATATAGTTAGTAGAAGATGTAAACCATTGGAATAGTTAAGTGGAGTTAAGCCACAATAACTATATGTACTTGGGCCTATTGACGCCAGCCAGGCTTTCATTAACCCTTGGTTGTTACTATTCCAATGATTTACATCTTCTACTAACTATATGCTCCATCCACTCCTTCTGAAATCTACAATGCCCTCCTCGTTAATTACAAGTGACGCGGTGCGCATTTTTCTTTTTTACAGCAGTATACAGAATATCCTATTAGAACGCTCCAGATGAAGCTGTAAAAGGCGAAACATGTCGAGCAATGCAAATGTTTATATAGTGAATAATTGAATACAAAATCAATTGATCTGGTTGGACGGCAGTCTCATCCTCTGTCACCCTTCGTCAAGATCTCCTTGATGTGAAGTATTTATTTATATTCAGCGTTTAAAACCTTTTTGTCACATATATAGTTGAATATTCTGTATGAAGCAAGTATCAAGTCAACTGCTACAAAAATATATTTGGGCCTTATGTAAGGTAATTTTTAAAAATTATTATATTTTTTGGTTTTTATATGAATTTATCAATAACAATTAATTTTAGAAACTTTTTGTGCCAAAAAATCCTTGCCTCCTAATCCTTCCCTTTTTCCACTTCTTACCAAAGGTGTCAATGACCATCTCTTTTCTAGATCCAAATCGTCCTGCCATTACTCCTTCCCCAGTTGTCCCTATTTTTGGTCTGATGTATTGTTTCACCCTAATTAGTTAAATTTATTATTTTCCTCAAAATTCTACAAACACCACCCCATAATGACAACGTGAAAGAAGTTTGTTTGAAATATTTGCAAAATAAAAAAAATAAAATGTACATAAGTATTCACAGCCTTTGCCATGACTCTCAAAATTAAGCTCAGGTGCATCCTGTTTCCACTGATCATCGTTGAGATGTTTCTACTACTTGATTGAAGTCCATCTCGGGTAAATTCAGCAGGTTGGACATGATTTGGAAGGCGCACATCTGTCTATATAAGGTACCACAGTTATCCGTGCATGTCCGAGTACAAACCAAGCCGTGATGTCCAAGGAATTGTAGACAGGATTGTATCGAGGCACAGATCTGGGGAAGGGTACAGAAAAATTTCTCCAGCATTGAAGGTCCCAATGAGCACAGTGGCCTCCATCATCTAAAAATGGAAGAAGTTTGAAACCACCAGGACCCTTCTTAGAGAGGGCTGCCCGGCCAAACTGAGCGATCGGGGAGAAGGCCTTAGTCAGGCAAGTGACCAAGAACCCAATGGTCACTCTGACAGATCCAGTATTTCTCTGTGGACAGAGGTGAACCATCCAAAAGAACAACCATCTCTGCAGCACTCCACCTGCCAAGAGTTTGCCAAAAGGCACCTGAAGGACTTTCAGACCATAAGAAACAAAATTTTCTGGTCTGATGAAACAAAGATTGAACTCTTTGGCCTGAACAGCAAGCGATATGTCAGGAGGAAACCAGGCACATGGCCAATACCATCCCTACAGCAAAGCATGGTGGTGGCAGCATCATGCTGTGGGGATGTTTTTCAGCGGCAGGAACTGGGAGACTAGTCAGGATTGAGGGAAAGATGATTGCAGCAAAGTACAGGGACATCCTTGATGAAAACTTGCTCCAGAGGGCTCTGGACCACAGACTGGGACGAAGGTTCATCTTCCAACAGGACAATGACCCGAAGCACGCACCCAAGATAACAAAGGAGTGGCTATGGGACAACTCTGTGAATGTCAATGAGTGGCCCAGCCAGAGCCCAGACTTGAACCTGATTAAACATCTCTGGAGAGATCTGAAAATGGCTGTATACCGACGCTCCCCATCCACCCTGATGGCGCTTAAGAGGTCCTGCAAAGATGAATAGGAGAAACTGAAAACTGAAACCAAAATAAGGTGAGCCAAGCTTGTAGCATCATATTCAAAAAAACATGAGGCTATAATTGGTCCCTCTGCTTTCCTAATAAAAAACGACCATAGTAAGCAGGAGAACACGCCATAGCCTGCTCTCCTCCAATGATAAGACTTTTCCGGATAACCCCCCCCCCGCGCGCAGTGTTTTACTGGGAAGATCGGTGTGCTGCTGTTACTCCTCCACCAGCTCTTATGCAGAGAGGGAATTGATCCCTTTTTTTTTTTTTTAAAAGGGGGAAAAAGGTATCTTTAGTGTTTTTTATATCTATACAAAAGTGTTTTGCCTTTCATTTCTATTTTAAACTTAATAGGTTGTTATAAGGGTGATCATTTACAATCACTTCTTGAGTTCTTACTCAAGACTGGGATTCTCCCCCTATCTTTTGAGCCCATGCTGGCTTGATGATGCAGCCCTGGGGAGTGAGTCTTTGATGTCTTTGGCTTAGAGAAAATGGGCTGAATGACTCTAAGTAACTGAGGACGGAGAACTTAGTGTACTAATACGTTATGGAAGCTCCTCCGGCCTCCTCCACCATCCCTGCCACACCAGAGGCAGCCAGCTAAGTCAGCATAATTGGTGATCTCTTATTATTCCCAGGAGTATACATATAACACATAATATATACAGACTATCTTACCCCATCCAGACCAGTTTTTACATAATTGACATCCTATCTATATAAATCCAGCTCTTCTCTGCCTCTGTTACACTTGAGTAAGGAGTGTGCATGCTCAGTACGAGCCTTGCGCATGCTCTGAAACGCGTTGTGCGCCCTGCTTCCCGGTGTTGTCACACGCCATGCTCGGCACTGAGTTCCACCTATCTTACCTGGAACGACTGAAAATTGGCCAGCTTCTTCTCCTGTCATACTGCGGTTTCAGCATATCCGGACTCCTTTTCACTGGGAACTGCATTTTTTATTCTACATACAAGCTGTTTTATCATGCCCATCATGTGTTTCATTGTTTTATCATGCCCATCACGTGTTCCAGTGTTCCATTGTCTTTTCGGCCAATAAATGTTCCACTAAATACTGCACTTAGAGGCACTTTTCTGTTTTTTCTTATGCGTTAGCCTCAGAGAGTCGACTCCACTCTCCAGAAGAGCTTTAGCCCTAAGTGATTCAGTGTTTCAGCCTTTATCTTGGTCTACTTTCCAGTTGATTTTCTTTACCATCACAGACTTTTAGACAGGCCCTATAGTGGCATTGCAGGATGCATTTACCTTGAGGGCTTGCACTATATATATGAATGACACTGAGTGGGTGCTGGAAGATGGAATGTCTTCAGGAGACAGTTCTGGAGAGAAGGAGGGTATTGCAGTGAACCAACTGTTTTGTTTTAACCACTTTACCACCGGAGGATTTTGCTGTCTTACGTCCAGGCCACTTTTTGCGATTCGGCACTGTGCGAATTTAACTGACAATTGCGCGGTCATGCAACGCCGTACCCAAACGAAATTTGCGTCCTTCTTTTCCCAGAAACAGAGCTTTCTTTTGGTGGTATTTGATCACCTGTGCGATTTTTACTTTTTGCGCTATAAACAAAAAAAGAGCGAAAATTTTGAAAAAATAACAATATTTTTCACATTTTTTTTATATGAAATTCCCCCCAAAAAAATGTAAAAATCAAAATTTTTTTATCGTTTTTTATCATTTTTGGCCAATTTGTTTTCTGCTACATATTTTTGGTAAAAAAAATCGCAATAAGCGTATTTTGATTGTTTTGCGCAAAAGTTATTGCGTTTACTAACTAAGGGAAAGATTTCTGTCATTTTTGGTGTTTTTTTTTTTAACGAGTAATGGCGGCGATCTGCGATTTTTTTTTTTTTTGCGGGACTGCGACATTGCGGCGGACAGATCGGACCCCTGACTGACATTTTTGACACTTTTGGGGGTACCAGTGACATTACTACAGTAATCAGTGCTATAAATATGCACTGTTACTGTAAAAATGACACTGGCAGGGAAGGGGTTAATTTTATTGGAGAGGGAGGGGTTAATGTATGCCTGGTGCTTACTGACATGCGTGGGGGGAAGTGACTGAGTGACACAGGGACAGATCGCATGTTCAGCTATGCTGAAACCTGCAATCTGACCCTGCCTGTCACTTAGGAGATCCGCTCGCTCTGTTTACACAAGCGGGCGGGTCTCCACACTCGATTACCCGACGATCAGGGAAGAGCAGCGGCGATCGCCGCTGCTCCTCCCCTGGCCCGACTCCCGCTGTGACTGAACACAGCGGGAGCGAGCATATGGCGGCGCGCGCGCGCTGCCCGCAGGGGGAGGAGTCCAGCGACGATAACTAGCCACATTGCCGCAGTAGCAGCAATGTGAGCGGTCGTTATGTGGTTAAACAATACTGGTAAATTTACATTTTTTTAATCTAGAATTTGGCTTTAACTGATCATTAGTTGTGTATTAATTCATCAAGGCCTGCCTTAATGAAGAACACGTCATTTGCCATACATGTGCCATATGAAACAATGAGAGGAGGATGTTCCTCTCATTGTTTCATATGGCACATGTACGGCTTGACACAGACCTAACTCTTTGAATGGAATCAGCATACACTAGGAAAAAGTCATCTGACAAATTAAATCTCAGGTGGGAAATGTGTCCCATGGCTGATGTGTCCTATGGTTAGGTAGGGGATGTGTCATGTATTTGATGTGTCCCATGGTTGAGACTTTCCTGTAATGACAAATTATCAGGCAATTTCAACCATCTTCAACAAACTTGCAGTCAGATAGCAAATAATAGTTTTGATAAGGTCTTGGTTTGAATTTAAGCTCTTAGCGCTATGATTGATCCATTGGTTGTATAGGATTGATGAAACGGTGGTTGAAAGTGGTGGAAGTTGCCTGAACACTTCTTTTTTTCTGGCCAGTGTATGTAGTTGCTTATGTGGCTCTTCGTCCCATTTATATATTTTTCATTAATGAAAGTAAAGTACGGCAGACTGATGGATGGGAGAGTAGGTAAGTAGCCTGAGATAGACCCAAAAGTAGCCTGAGAGGAACAGAGGCTGCTGTTCTTAACCTTGATATTTTTCTCCAATCCAGTCTATTACTTTATGTCTGTGCATAGGGGGACAGGTGCTTTTTAGTAGTCTACTCTGCTTTTTATGTCTCTCTCCAAAACAAGCATTGATAAAGAGAGAAAGGAAACATGGCAATTGGTTTTCAGTGTTTGTTGTTGTTGTGGTGGTGGTGTCCATTCATGCTGCCTGCCCATTCATGCTGCCTGCCCATTCATGCTGCCTGTCCATTCATGCTGCCTGCCCATTTATACTTCCTGTTCAGTTTTGTTTGTTGCAACTTTTGTTGATTTCTATTTGTTGATGTGGCTGCAAAATATTTCTTGTTATTTTCTTGTTGCATTTCAAAGCGACTGTAAAGTCTCGTTTTTCTTCGTATAAAAATAACAAACATTTAATACTTACCTGCGCTGTGCTGTTGCCCAGATCCTCCTCTTCTTGTGTCCCTCTTCTGTGATCCTGGCCCCTCCCTCCTGTTCAGTGCCCCCACAGCAAGCAGCTTGCTATGGGGGCACCCAAGCTGAGTCACAGCTCCCTGTGTCCATTCAGACACTGAGCCTGGCCCCGCCCCCTCTCCTGATTGGCTAGCTGACTTTGATTGACAGCAGTGGCAGACAATGGCCCTGCT
Organism: Pelophylax lessonae; assembly: GCF_965119305.1. Classification (NCBI taxonomy): domain Eukaryota; kingdom Metazoa; phylum Chordata; class Amphibia; order Anura; family Ranidae; genus Pelophylax; species Pelophylax lessonae. The sequence continues at coordinate 181,052,821 of NC_138780.1, read as the reverse complement.
GCTGTGTCTCGGCCAATCAGGAGGGAGAATCTCGGATAGCTGAGACACTCATTTAGTTCGCTGGACAGAGAAGGACCTCAGGTAAGTGTTAGGAGGGCCAAGGGGGGCTGCTGCACACAGCAGGCTTTTTATCTTAAGCCCCGTACACACGTACCGATTGTCGGCCGTAAATATTCGGCCGATGACCGATCGGCCTATTGTAGGCTTGTTAGTATGATGCTTCCGACAGCGCATTTTCGGCCGAACAGAATCTGTCGTGCAGGCATTAAAATTTTTGTTGGCCAACACCAGAACGGCCGATTGTTCGCCAGTCAGTACAGATTTTGGCCGACAGACAGCAGATTAGCAAGACTGGGCATGCTCAGAAAAGAAAAAAGACAAGGAAAGTTAACCATCACATGACATCACTTCTGCAGTCGGCTGTTGTTGGCCGACAAAATTCGTGTGCAGTCTTTTGCAGTTTTCAACAGACACGACAGCCCTGGACAAAAGACGGCCGATCGTTCGGCCGACGATCAGTACGTGTGTACGGGGCTTTAATGCATAGAATGCATTAAGATAAAAACTATCTGACTTTACAACTCCATTTAAGGGTCTGTTCTGGGTTCTACTAAATTATTTTTTGGGGGGATGTTTTTCTACTTTTTACCTTTTCTTGTTTTTTTTGTTTTGTTTTTTTTTCCCCATCTTTCCCACCTTCAAATTTTCAGACCATCTGTGAAGTTCTCATTTATCCATGGTATACCTAGTAGGATTTTGTTTTATTTAGCTGGATTTGTTCTGTAATGTTGAAGGCATTTCATAATTTTTCCATGTCACTTCTTCTTCAGTTCTGGAACATTCCCAAATATTTATCTCAACACAAGTAGCACAAACACCTTAATCCAAGCATAACTGATGGCATGGTAAGATGTTAACTGTCCAAGAACAGGATGGGAGGTGTGAGAGTTGCGGAACCACCCTTTTCTAGTTAATCAGCCATGTGAATCAAAGGATTAACACCTATGCAGGATTACTGACACCAAGTAAGGGATTATTTAACTAGATCTGGGTGGTTCCTCCGTTTTATTAATCTCCATTCTTTAGGGCCCCTTCACTCCTATGCATGCATTACTGCAATGCATAGCAAGCTATTGATCAAAGGAGACAACAGAGGCCCAGAATACAATGTAAAATGATTGTATAAAGTGGATGTTTTGCTATAGGGACAAAATAACCAAAATAAAAAGACATTTAGGGGTTGATTTACTAAAACTGAAGAGTGCAAAATCTGGTGCAGCTCTGCAAAAAAACCAATCGGCTTCCAGTTTTTTAGTCAAAGTTTAATTGAAAAAGCTGAAGTTAGAAGCGGATTGGCTACGATGCACAGCTGCACCATATTTTGTAATCTCCAGTTTTAATAAATCAACCCCTTACTGTTTAATGTGACACAGTCTCCAAGACCATCCCTTTTTTTTCCGGCTCTATGGCGTGGTTTGCATTCTTCTTGCAAAAACCTTTTTACAGATTAAAGTACATTTTCAGGTCCCTGTACGCTATGACTATGTTACCAGTCACATCCCTGGTAATGTTTTTACATGAACATGGAACCTTTGAATAGTGTTTGATCCCCCTCAGTTGCACTCTTTTTATTTTTGTCCTTGTGATCTTTCAGCCATTGCAAAACAATATTTAATAGGGAGTAATACCTTCAGAGGAGTCCATCCATACCAATAATTTTTGTTCTAAAAAACTGGAAGAAAAACTGCTAAGGTGCTCTCTGCAGCCCATCTATTCTCATAATAAAATACAGTATAAAAAAAATAATAAAATAACCTGGAAGCGAACTGCTAAATTTTGTTGTATTTTCACAGCTACACAGACAAAATATATAAATGAAAGATGATATACCTGCCAAATCATTTGTATATCCCTCCAATCAGTCAGTAGGAATCTTCCAAAGTGCAGATTTTATTCTGTGATTTGTTTTTGTTTTTTTTTTTCAAATTCTTTTATTTAAGAAACATCATACAGACAACAATGCAACAGCCTCAGTGATTTGTTTTATATAAGCACTAAATGGTACAAACCATATTTTTAATGCAGTGATACAATACAAACAACTGCAAATTCTATTAAATATGAACAGTAAGGCCCCTTTCACACAAAAGCTTCCGATCAGGTCTGCCTGTCAGTTTTTAAGGCAGACCTGATCAGATGGTCTATTCACCCCTAAAGACCAGCGTGTGTAAATGGACTTGTGTCTGTTGCAGAAACTGAGCAGACACAGATAGCCATCTTCTGGGAGTGCAAAAAAACTGTCAGATAATGTCTTGTAAATAATAGAGATAAGTTCATGAGATGTCATGCTCCATCTTGGACTTAACTCGTAGTGTGCCTTTACTTTTTACCAAGTGGCTGAATTCCTGGAATTCCACTTTAAACCAATTCATCATAAGAGAGTGGGAAGAATGTCCCTTACATTTGTGATCAGTGGGAAGAATGTCTCTTACATTGGGGGTCAGTGGGAAGAATGTCTCTTACATTGGGGGTCAGTGGGAAGAATGTCTCTTACATTGGGAGTCAGTGGGAAGAATGTCTCCCACATTGGGGGGTCAGTGGGAAGAATGCAACCCTTACAATGGTGGTCAGAATGCTCCCCTTACAGACAGCTAAAAAGATGTATGATATCTTTTTGCTGGTCCTGCCAAGTGGTGTTGGCCGCAAAACTTTGTAGGCACCACCAAATAGGAGGTCAGTCATCCACAACTCAAAGAACCCCTAGCACCCTCATGATGGGCCTGGTTGAGAATGGCTACATTAGGAATTCAGCTCTCCATTTTAATCAACGGGGATGTTGCTGTCCATTTGACATCCTGTCATTTGTATTTTATGTATCGGGAGCTAGGTTAGAGCTCCTGATGCAGTTCAGGGCCAGCAGTTTCATAGACAGCAGAGCCCCATTATACTGGAAGATGAGAGTAAATAGAATAGTTAGCCAATATAAACAGTCAGCAGGTCTGATCTCTAATTTTAACAAATTGGTCATGCAGAGCGCAGGAGATGGCTGGCAAGCAGGCTGGGCCCTCTCTACCACAGTGCCTGGGGTTGTTGCCTCTTCTGCTTTTTGGGCAGTCCTAGCCCTGCCTGCCATTATTTAATAAACAAGAAAAGTTGCTGCATCCGGAGTGCGATGATTTTTGTTTTCTGTCTGTTTCACTAGAGTGCAGTAATCCAGACTAGCACCTGATGATTTTCCAGTGGAGGTTGTCATGAGCCATGTATCTAGAACCGTATATAACTTTTTTTTGCAAGAAGTTTCGATTGAAATTGCCCAAAACCAACACAATAGAAAATTCAATCGCTTTTGAAGACTTTGCCATAGTTTTTCTTTTAGGTCTTCTCTTCTTTCAGATATTTTAAGTTAGATCTTTCAATAAACTGTAAGGAAGCTGTCTATTTTTTGGGCTATTTCAACTCTGACAGAAGTTCTAACCCATTGTTGCTCTGTCTAAATCCCGGGTGCCCAACACATAGCATGCTGGCAGGCTGCCATTTCACAGGCTGGGTCTGACACCTGTTGGGCACCTGTGGGCACGTTACATGATCACTGACTACAAGTGGGAAAATAGCACTGCTATTGAGAACCAGTGCAGGGTGTAGGGTCAACAACACTGCCAATGACCACAATTGGGGGGTTTAAATGTACTGCCAATGCTGAAGGGTTAATATTTATTTTGTCTACTGACAGCAATGTGGGAGTTGTTATTGCATCCACTGACGCCTATGCTTTGAGTTATTATTTCATCCATTGACATCAATGCTGGGAGTTATTATTACATCTACTGACCCCAATACTGGGAGTTATTATTGTATCCACTGATGCCAATGCAGGAAGCTTTTACTGTGGCTGCTGACACCAGTGTTGATGATCTTTTCTGTGTGAATATTTGAATCCTAGCCCATTCTTTTTTAAATAGGCTTCCCAATATCAACGCAATGCACCTTAATATGCAAAAACACAGTGCTATAACGAAGCCCTCAGAAAGTGTAGGGGACCACATTTGAGGCCCTTTGTTACTTTCAACTTGACTACCACTGATCTAAAGGTAAAAAAAAAAAATGGCTGTTTTTTCACTTCAGATGAGAAGTTAACCTTCCTAGCGGTATTCCCGAGTGTGGCTCGGGGTTAAATTTCAGTGCCAAAAGCGGTAACCCCGAGCCACACTCGGGGTACCGCTAGGAAGATCGCTGGATCCTGGTAGAGGGGTTACTTACCTTGTCACCGGGATCCAGCGATGTATCCCGGCGGTGTGTGGCGGCGGATCTTCCTCCCGATGCTCTGTGTGCCCCGGCTTCCGTCCCCTGCGACGTGACGTTCGTAGGGGGGTGGAACCGGCAGGAAATTCAAATATAAAACACACCAAACACACTGATACAATTCAAAATAAAATAAATTCACATTAGTTTGCCCCCTAGTGCCCTTTCCTGCAGTTTTACTGTACTTGTGTATGTACTATGTGTATACGTATATATGTATATATACAGTATATATATATATATATATATATATATATATATATATATATATATAATATATGTATACGTATATATATATATATATATATATATATATATATATATATATACATACATACATACTTTAACTTATTTATAGTTTTTTACTATATTATAATTTATGATTTTGTGTTTCAAACTTTATCATACCCGAGATGTTATAAAGAAGAACGCACAGAAAAAAAAAATCATATGTAAATAGTTGGTTTGGGCTGCTCATTCTTAAGAATTACATGCAAAATAATGGTACTGCTTTCAGCACCTAAAATCCTAAAGAATCATACCGCCAGGGAGGTTAAAGGACCATGATGACGGACAGAACAGGGGGGAGAATAGATTGCCATTGAATCCTGTGTGACACATCTCATGCTTGGGTGGATGCTAAAGGAGGAGAAACAGACTGTATCCTACTATCCGTAGCACTGCCCCCATGGGGACTGCTAGATATTCACTCTGAGGGTCCCCCTTCTTACCAGCACACGGCTATGAGCAAATGCAATTTCTTAATTCTTCTTGGCTCTCGCTTCAATATACAGTCCAGGGGTGTTTGGTTTTTTGCTCTTTATTGTATAATGGGAATAAGAGAAGGGAATAGTGGGATACTCCAATTTAACTAGTCACAATTTTTGAGGACTCTTATCTTCTCTACTTCACTTCAGGTATGGAACAGCAAGGCTGTTGATTCATCCTGCCACTTTGGATGAATAGAAATTAAGTCTCTTATCTTTAAGACAACTTGGTGAACAATCTCTTATCTTCAGGACACTCTCCCTAGTATCCTCTCTCTCTACTGACACCTGTCCACTGACTATCCTATGCGCAGGGGCGGCCCCTTGACACGAGTCCCTGTACTCGCGACACTGCAGCCACAGGGTCTCCAGTGTCTCCCCTCTCAGTCAGCTTACCTGGATCTCTGGGTTCAGCTCCTCTCAACCACTCCTCTAGCCCTCGGGACGACCCCCTGCGACCACATGGCACCTCTACAGAGGAGGAGGCAGCCGCCCCCTCCCTCCGTGACTTCGCTGTCCAACGAAAGACCCCTCAGCACATGTGCTCCTGGTTTTTTACAGTACGACCTACCAATCAACAGGACTGTATCAGAAGCCTATACACCCATTCGTCAGGTTTCCTCCCACTGTCCAACATGACTCCCTATTGGACCAGCATGAAAAACACTCCAGACTGAATGAATCGCATACTGAACACAATGAGCAGAGAACAATATAGATTTACCTGCAGCCCCTCTGGTAAGCAGACAGAGCTCAAAACTATACTTCTCTCACCACACTAGCACATTAACACAAGAAGTATTTAAGGAATGGGACTTATTACATAGACAAGAAAAAATGGGATTATAATTCACCATTATTACCACTAGTAGGGACAGATTATTTTCCACCAGGGAATGAAACACGAGGAGGATGGGGGGGGGGGGGGGGGGGTTGGATAATAGATAAAAAAGCACAGTTAAGAGATATCATGAAAAAGGAGAATTATGCACAATAGAATTGAGACATAAAAAAAATATTTTGTTAATAGATGTTTGGAGATATCATCAATTAAAACACTTTATAAAATGTTTACCACATCCAATAAGATCAGGAGACAATTTAAAACCTCTTGAAAAAATACTAAGCTCAAAAACGATTCAGAAGAAATGTACAGCACAGATATACAAGATTCTTACAAGAATGGTGGACCCAGCAAGCCCGCCATTCTTGGGAAAATGGGAAGCAGAACCTAAGGTGAAATGGAATAAGGAAGAAAAAGAAATAATTATGATCTTAACTCAAGGAACAGCTATAGATGTAAAAACAAAGGAAATTAATTATAAGTGTTTATCAAAATGGTATATTACACCTAGTAAAGCAAATAAATTTCAACCTGAAAAATCACCATTATGTTGGAGGGGATGTGGGATCAGGGGAAATATGATACACAAATTCTGGGAAGAAATAATACAGCTCATCCAGGAAATAACGGCAAACAAATGTCTAAAAATCCTGAAATGTATTTAGTCCATAATTCCAAACTTACTATAAAACAATATAAAAGGTCATTGATACCTCGCATAATAAATGCTGCGAAACATCTAATCCCAAAGTTCTGGTATATACCCGAAAGCCCAATGGTTAGAGATTGGGTAAGGAAGGTAGACAACATCTATAACCTGGAAGAGGTGTATTATAGAGATGAAAATAAATTGGAAACATTTTTGACAATCTGGAAAGAGTTTAAGAGCAAATATGGAAGTTGGACGTGTGTCAAAAGGGCAAGGAAAAGAGAGAGAGAGAGAGAATGGAAGAGAGGGGGAAGGAATAGAAAATAAGATCAAATAGAAAGAAATTTGAAATGGGAGGGTATTTGTTATACTTGATAAAGAATCAATGTTTTATAATGGGTTTGTAATCTTTACTTTTTTTTGTTTTTTTATTGTATTATGTCAGAAATTTGAATTCTGGATTACAGAATATAATATTTATAAGTATAACCTGAAAAATCAATAAAATGTTTATAAATAAAACTATACTTCTCTAACTAACGCCTACCAAGGAGGGTGCTACATATCCTTCATCAGACACCATCGGATGTTGCTGTTTGTGTGGGATGCTAGATCCATGTAGGCTTAAATACATTTCTGTGTCCTGGATGCGATTGTAGAGTGCCAAACAAAAATCAAAACATTTTATATATATGCTCATCCTTTAGTTCCAATATGCAAACCAACTTTGAACAGGCAGACTTGTTCTCTAAGGCAGGACAGAAATAATGTCCACAGAGCAGTAACATATTAGCCAAATTACTCTTCAATAATAAGTCGTCTGCAAATTTAATAGGACTTATGACAATTCATGTGTTCAAAGTCTCAGGATGGGAAAGACTCTGTGTATTCCTGCAGCAACCAGATTCAAGGCTTAATTATTAAAACCCAATTGAACTCTCACCGTAAGGCAGCGAAATGCATTACAGGTGCATCAAAACAAAAGATGTTGCTAAGTCTTATAGTTATAACTCTTATAACTCTGTGTGGAAGCAAAAGTCTCCCGGCAGAGGTCTGACACCCCCCCCTGCTGTGTCACAGCTAGAGTTCTCAAATCAGCAGGAGGTGTGAGCTTTACCGATTGCACAGTAGACTAGTCTCAGCAGGGGGTGTAAAGAGACCGCTGTTTCCACACACCAAGCAAGGGTCCTTGCTGGCTGGGGATAGGCTGCTCTCAACGTCGGTAAGACTTTGCACACCTTGTGGATTTTCTGCACTTGAAGTATTTACAGATTTAAATTGAAAGTTAATTTCGGATTTAAAACAGCACTGGAAAAACAGCATCCTGAATCCAATTGGGTGTTATGAGCAGCACAGACACTTCTTGGCACGTGAAGAATTCTGATTTGTGTCCTGTAGCAGTAACAATGAGTTCTCTACAGTGTGCAAAACACTGGAGTTTGTGTTATCAGAGTAGAAATTCAGTTGCGGAGCGGAGGTGGTTAAGCATTTCTACCTCCCGCATTCTGTACGCTGGGCCCGATGCTCATCTTGTTCCAATTAATTGAATGCCTGTAAAGAAAATGTAGCGCTGTCCCCAGCTAAAGTATTTGAATAAATAAAGCGCATTAGAAGTGTCTCTCCTAATCGTCTCCGACGTCTACACTGCGGGATGCAAATTACTCTGTAGCGGTGAGTCTGCTCCTGCATTTCTGGAAGGAGGTAGCTGTGCCGCACGAACTGTGTTAATGTTTTATCATCATGACTCTTAATTACCCTGGGTTTAACGTGAACACGTTACTTTTAATCTACGAAACATAAATCGTAATTTCTTCTTAAAAGAGTAAGAAAAAAACATAATTCTGGAGCACATCTGTTGAAACTTGAGATCCCAAATGCAATTATATTGACACCTTCATATCTTCCAACATTGACTGTCTTTTTCGTCCTCGGCATTCGTTCACAGGACATCTTATGTAGATCTGCAAAGGAAATTGATGCCAGAAGACTTACCTCTGTCAGGTGCTGTGATCAAAGGTCTGAATAGGAAGTGGGTGGCTATGTAATGCCCAGCATGTCTCACAGACTGTGGAATCAGCTCTGACTGATGCCTAGTGAAGTATCTCCAAGATTGGGTCACCAGCTCAACGTATTGTAATAGTACTGGTCCTGTGGGCCCGCTGTTTCCACCTAGCCCTGTCCTCACGTGGTGACTGGTCAACAGTGCACCTCACTGACTGCATCATCCACTAGAAACCTTCACAAACAATGCTCCCTAATTTGCTGTGCAATTTGTTTTAGGGTGTTGGAGAGGAATAGGGTAGGCTGTATGAGACCCCATTTCTAATGACAGCCCTGACCCAGATTGTCCTAGAGGGCTAAGAAACCAGACAAACTATATCTTCTTTCCAACCAACTGTATTTTAATTGTCATGTCCAAGCAGTTTAGTATTTTGATGGAACTTTCCTTCTGTTGTCGTATGAAGTTGTTTTGTTTTAACTGCCCTGTTGTTGGCTTCTGGCTCCTCTCTGGGTTCCTTATTAAGATAGTTTTACAGATCTAGTATAGATAATAGAGGGTATGCCTGATTATGCTTAACCACTTCCATACAGAGCAGTTACACCCCCTTCCTGCCCAGACCAATTTTCAGCTTTCAGCGCTCTCACACTTTCAATGATAATTCATGCAACGCTGTACCCAATCAAATTTTTTATCATTTTTTTTTACACAAATAGAGCTTTCTTTTGGTAGTATTTAATCACCACTGGGTTTTTTATTTTTTGCGATATAAGTGAAAAAAAGCAAAAATTAAAAAAAAAAAAAAACATTTTGTTTTAGTTTTTATTATAAAATTTAGCAAATAAGTAATTTTTGTTCATACATTTGGGCCATAATTTATACTACTACATATCTTTGGTAAAAATAACCCAAATTAGTGCTTATTATTTAGTCTGTGTAAAAGTTATAGAGTCTACAAACTATGGTGCCAATCATTGAAAATTGAGTACCTGTAATTTCATTGGCTCTTTACCCTGATCAGGGATGGGCTGTGTCTCTCCATCCCTGATCAAGGTAAAGAAGGTCCAGAGATTGTGGATTTGAATATTCAGTCTTGTCTACTCTTGTCTACTCGGTGATGGGGCAAAATATACCAAAAAACACAAACACAGAGCTGTTTTCCCCAGACCGCTCTGAACCCTCATTTTCTTTATATTTTCAGCAGCTAAAATTTTTATAGCATTGAAATCCCCCGCTGGTTAAGCACAAAATATCCTGGATTATGATCAATGAAAATTGACCAGCATTCTTAGAGACCAACAAACCAGGTTTGAAATTTGTTTTGGAATCCCTGGAATAAATACCTTCAAGCTGCCTAGGTGCTGGGACGCCTCATGGTCGGGGACCTGGATCGAGGGGACCAATCCTTCTCTTCCTCTTCCTCTCCTCTTCTCTCTACTTTCTCCTATCCTTGGGCCCTTGATCACCTTTGAGGGTCTATACATCTTTTGTCACCTGCTTAATAATGTTTGTACTTTTGTGTTTTGTTAAATCTTTGAATAAATATCTACTAAAAGAGAAAAGGTAAGATATTACAATGTTCCATTAACTTTAACCATCTCAAGTCCGGACACGTTCACCCCCTTCCAGTCCAGGCCAATTTTCAACTTTCAGCACGGTCACATTTTGAGTGAAAATTACTCAGTAAAGAATGTTGTCAAATAACATTTTTATCTTTTTTTTTTTTTTTTTTTAGACCGAGCTTTCTTTTGTTGGTATTAATTTTCCACTGGGTTTTTTATAGTTTTTGTTATAAAAAATTTCAAATAAATAATCTTTCTTCACAAATTTAAGCCAAAATGTATAATGATACCTTTTTTGTTTGGTAAAAATAACCAGTCAGTCAAGTGTTATAACAACAAGTCACAACAAGTCAGTGTTATATATTCTGTGAAAAAGTTAAAGAGTCTACAAACACTATGGTATATACAGTATCTTAAAAAAGTTAGTACACCCCTCACATTTTTTGTAAATATTTTAATATATATTTTCATGTGACAACACTGAAGAAATGACACTACTACAATGTAAAGTAGTGAGTTTACAGCTTGTATAACAGTGTATATCTGCGATCACCTCAAAATTACTCAACACACAGCCATTAATGTATAAATCACTGACAAAAGTGAGTACACCCCTAAGTAAAAATGCCCAAATTGGCCCAATTAGCCATTTTCCCTCCCCAGTGTCATGTGACTTTTTAGTGTTACAAGGTCTCAGGTGTGAATGAGGAGCGGGTGTGTTAAATTTGGTGTTATCGTTCTCACTCTCTCATTCACTGGAAGTTCAACATTTCACCTCATGGCAAAGAACTCTCTGATGATCTGAAAAAATAGATTTTTAATACATACCTTTTAAAATCCATTTCTTGAAGTACATCACGGGATACAGAGCAATAAATCATAACAGATGGACACTGGCAACCAATCAGAAAGGCTGTCCTCCTATATAACCCTTCCCACACAGGAAGTACCTCAGTTTTGTAACAAGCAATAAAGGCCCCATAAAAGAGGAAAGGGACCTCTGTGTCCCGTGATGTACTTCAAGAAATGGAATTTACAAATTTTTTTTTTGTATATCAGGGGACACAGAGCCATAAATCATAACACATGCGATGTCCCAAAGCAATGCATCTGAGGGAAGGGGGACACCAAAAATACCGCCATCAGACCACAAAAAGGACTACACCGCTGCCTACAGAACACTGCGGCCAAATGCAGACTGCTCCTGGGTCCCAACATCCACTCAATAGAAACAAGTGAATGTATGCACCGATGACCAGGTCGAAGCCTTGCAAATCTGAGCCACCAGTCCCCGCATATACAGTGTGATTCTTCTGCACGAATCAGGCTGTTTTTTTTTTCAAACTGGACGCTCACATTCCAGCCTGGGGGAGGGGGGGGGGTGTCTCGCACAGCGGCAGAACACCAGCCTTCTTCAGCCCTATTTAATAATTCAGTGCTTTCTCTGCCATGTAAAATACAAACACAAAAACTGCATTTTATTTGGGGGGGCACAGTGTAATATTGGGGGGCCATGGCCCCCTCTAGCCCCTGCCCCTAGTGATGCCACTGGACAGTTAAGAGGCTATCGTTGCTGAAATGCACTAGCCCTGACTGTCCCGGGGGTATTTTTCGCTAAAAAATGTTTTTCAGGGTGGAACTCCGCTTTAAGACCATGAATTACATAAAGAGGAAGTAATAACTTTTCCTCCTCTGAGTGAGTATCTGGAAAAAAGGAAGGTAGTATAATGTCCTGATTCAAATGAAAGGTGGACATTACCTTGGGCAAAAAACCTGGGTGTGGACTTAGAATCACCCTATCTTGATGAAATATCAAGAATGGCTCTTTACAAGAAAAAGCTGCTATTTCCGATACCCTTCTAGCTAAAGTTATCGGAATCGAAAAGACCAGTTTCCTGGTCAGAAGAACCAGGGGAACCTGTCCCATTGGGCTCAAAAGGCTGTTTTGTAAAACCTGGGCATTATCCACAGAGCAGGTTAAACTCTTGTTAACCAAAGAAATGGCAGCATCCACAGTGGGTTTATTCCATTTCTTAGTAAACTTTTCCTCCCATAGGATACAATAAAGTAAACCTTTTAGGAGGAACAAAAATCAGGATGATCCCAATCATTATACATTTCTTGCTCCAAGAGCGGATGTATGGGAAATGTCCGAAGACTATGAGGAGGGCACAATGAGCCTAGAGAGGAAAAAAAGACCTCAGCCGTCTAAGGGAGGAAATTTGTATCCAGACCGGACCATTTCAGTAAGAGACTGAACTAACAATCTCTGGGTTTGAGAGGCTAATAAAGACTTCTTTGACCCTGTCTCCCCAGAAGCGGAAACCTCAGCTTGACCTTCCATAGGGTCATCATCAGCTAATTTTTCCACATCCTCTGCCCAATCCTGAACTGATTCAGGGGGTGGCTCAGGTGAGGGTGATCTATCACGTTTCCTCCCTCCTTGAGATGCTGCAATCATGCCAGCAATCTTACCCTCAAGGCTGGCTAATGCCGATGCCAAATCGACCTTAGAGACGTAGGTTGCGGCAGAAGTGCCTGGAGTAGCTACAATGCCTGACAACCGTAATGGCTCAGATTGGCTAGTTGCCTCTGGCTCTTCAGGGGGAGTAGACACAGAGGAAGCACGGCTAGGACCTTCAAGGCCTGACGGTGGCATCACCGTGCCCCTTCCCACTGTGCCCCCCCCCAGCCCTTTTTCAGTCGGACATTGCTTTATAGCAAGACAAGCTTGAGGTACTAACTTCATTGTACTCAGGGCTTGTGCTAAGCTTATACAGCTTATCACACACAGCACTGATTATCCCAAGATACAGGACCTGTTTGTGCCAGTAACATACACCCACAGTGACTCACGCAACCCAGCTGCTGCTCTGTGTCCCCTTCAGCCTCCGACAGAGGCTAGCATGTTGTAAACAGTTCCTTATAAATTTGCGCCTATTTATGCTGTATTGTGCATGCGTGGCATCCACGTACACACTAATGCGTTCAAACAGGTCCTCCGTGCGGAGTACGCCTGTTTTAAAAGGTGAAGATTCACACACGCGCAAATGGGTCTTTGCCACAGACTCGCTATCGAGGGAGGAGACTAACACGAGGGCGCTTATGCGCCAAGGCCAAAACAGCAACATGGGGTGAGAGCAGCTTAGGCTGAATTTTGTTTGTCACAGCTGATACCTTTCAGGTGATCAGACCAGGGTAAAAATAGGCAAAGAAATAATGTTTAAATAAACATTGCATCAATCCCACAATGCACAAGCTCATATAATCACAATTGGCACATTTAATCTCTGAGGAAAAGACTGAGCTTTTAACAAGATGTACAGTATCTCACAAAAGTGAGTACACCCCCTCACATTTTTGTAAATATTTGTTTAAATCTTTTCACACAACACTGAAGAAATTACACTTTGCTATAATGTAAAGTAGTGAGTGTATAGCTAGTATAACAGTGTAAATTTGCTGTCCCCTCAAAATAACTGAACACACAGCCATTCATGTCCAAACTCCTGGCAACAAAAGTGAGTACACCCCTAAGGTAAAGTTTCAAAATTGGGCCCAAAGTGTCAATATTTTGTGTGGCCACCATTATTTTCCAGCACTGCCTTAATCCTCTTGGGCATGGAGTTCACCAGAGCTTCACAGGTTGCCACTGGAGTCCTCTTCTACTCTTCCATGGCCACATCATGGAGCTGGTAAATGTTAGAGACATTGGGCTCCTCCACCTTCGGTTTGAGGATGCCCCACAGATGCTCAATAGGGTTTAGGTCTGGAGACATGCTTGGCAGTCCATCACCTTTACTCTCAGCTTCTTTAGCAAGGCAGTGGTTGCCTTGGAGGTGTGTTGGGGATCGTTATCATGTTGGAATACTGCCCTGCGGCCAGTCTCCGAAGGGAGGGGATCATGCTCTGCTTCAGTATGTCACAGTATATGTTGGCATTCATGGTTCCCTCAATGAACTGTAGCTCCCCAGTGGTGGCAGCACTCATGCAGCCCCAGACCACAACACTCCCACCACCATGCTTGACTCTAGGCAGGACACACTTGTCTTTGTACTCCTCACATGGTTGCTGCCATACACGCTTCACACCATCTGAACCAAATAGGTTTATCTTGGTCTCATCAGACCACTGGACATGGTTCCAGTAATCAATGTCCTTAGTCTGCTTTTCTTCAGCAAACTGTTTGCAAGATGTCATGTGCATCATCTTTAGAAGAGGCTTGCTTCTGGGATGACAACCATGCAGACCAATTTGATGCAGTGTGCGGCATATGGTCTGAACACTGATAAGCTAACCCCCCCTCCACCCTTTTAACCTTTTCAGCAATGCTGGCAGCACTCATACGTCTATTTCCCAAAGACAGCCTCTGGATATGATGCTGAGCATGTGCACTCAACTTCTTTGGTCCACCATGGCAAGGCCTGTTCTGAGTGGAACCTCTACTGAGTGACAGCAGGGATGGGATGGGATAGGATGAGTGGCAGCAGGGATGGGATGAGTGGCAGCAGGGATGGGGTGGGATGAGGGGCAGATGGGATGGGAGGAGTGGCAGCAGAGATGGGATGGGATGAGGGGCAGCAGGGAAGGAATGAATGGCAGATGGGATGGGGGAGGGGGGAATGGGATCAGTGGTGATGGGATGAGATAGGATGAGTGGCAGAGGTGATGGGGAGAGAGGGGGGGATACTGATGAGATTAGTGGCAGTCTCCACTCCCCACCACAGGTCTCATCCCTCTTCCCCCCCCCCCAATCACCTCTATGGCAGGGGGGATAGGGATGAGACCTCTGGTGGTGGGGAGGGGGGGTTAGCAATTACTCCCTTTGCCAGTCGTGGATTCCTTCTCAGTCTCTTCACACGCCTCGAGTGATGGCTCTGATGACATAGGGACTCCTCGCAGAGCTCCTGCCCCTTACTTCTATTGGATGTCAGCTAGTCAGCTGACTTTGTCCTTCAGTTTCCTCCTTCCTACATGCTACATGGCTTCTCTCTGAAGAGAATGGGCAGTGACAGTGCTCAGCCTTCCCTGCAGTGAGCGAGCAGGCGGCGGCCGCCCCTACATCCCAGAGTGACGGAATGGACAGGGGGCCCCCCCAACAGTGTCAGGGCGGGCGAGCGTCTGCCTGCCCCCCTAGTTTCCGCCCTGGTGGTGCCCCCGACTGTTGTGCGCTCTAGGCTGGCGCCTACCTTGCCTATAGGTGGCGCCGGGCCCTGTGCATGTCACTGCACAGCAAGTGCAGGGCACTGCTCTGTTCTACACTGACATAAATGAAGTGTCACTTTGTCCACTTCGCATAAAGTTAACAAAAAAAAAAGGAGCTGTGTGATGTAATAAAATGAGCTTCCTAACTCGTGGAGCCAATGGACAGCTTTTTAATAATGAAAGGTGGAGTTTATCTGTATTATGATACTTTTGCTGCATATTATGACAGGTCAGGAATATGCAGACTGGAAAAGTTACCGACAGGCAGGGATTTTTTTCTGCCGGAACATGGCAGCCCTATCCTCTCCATCCCACCACTGAACACAGAAGGCAGTAGAGGAAGTCTTTTGCACTACTTGCTTCCTCCACCGGCTTCTGTGTCCTATTGCCAGGCACTCAGGACATCTGTACAGCTGTGCACGTGTCACTGGGTGCCCCGAGTCCCCACATTGTGACTGCTGCAATTTTTTTCATTTTTATGGAGCTTCCAATGGCGGCTCCTGTCCTGCCCAGCCCCACCCTGCCTGTCAGTCGTGTGTAGTCCAGAGCCGAGTGAAGTGTTCTAAAACTCCTCCTTGGCTCTGTGCTACACGTCTGACAGGTGGGGTGGGATGGGGACAATATGGGGCTGCACTGTGTTGAAAAAAGCTAGCGCACAACTGCACCAAGAGGAGGTGAAAGGGAGAAGGTTGGGGGTGTGTGGTTGTGCATAGAGGCATCTGTGACAGCTGTGAACCGCAGTGGGGGGAATTTGACAAGAGGGGGGCGAAGTTGTGAGAAAAGGTGACAGCTGCAAAGGGGGAGAGGTGGCGAGGATGAAAGGTCGGTATAGGGGCAAGAGCTGGGAAGGGGGGGTTGACAGGTTGTTAAAAGGTGGCAGGGAGTGAAGAGGTAAAAGTTGGAGGGTTTAAGGGATGAGAGCTGTGGATTGGGGTAGTCGGTAGATTGGGGGGGGTGCAAAAGTGAAATGTGGAAGTGGGGATGAGACAAGCTGTAGTTGTGAACTGGAGGTGTAAGTTGTGGATGGGGGGTGCAGACTGCAGAGCTGAGTTGTTGACAAGGGGTACAAATGTGAAATGTGGGCAGAGGTGAGCTGAGGATGGGAGAAAAAGTGGTGAGCTGCGTAAAATGGGGAAGAAGTAGTGAGCGGCGGACGGGGGGGAAGAAGTGATGAGCTGCGGGTAGGGGGAAGGAGTGGTGAGCTGCGGATAGGGGGAAGAAGTGGTGAGCTGTGGAGGGGGGGGGGAAGAAGTGGTGAGCTGCGGATGGGGGGGGGAGAAGTGGTGAGCTGCGGACGGGGGGGGGAGAGAAGTAGTGAGCTGCGGACGGGGGGAAGAAGTGGTGAGGTGCGGCCAGCGGGAAGAAGTGGTGAGCTGCGGACGGAGGGAAGAATTGGTGAGCTGTGGGTGGGGGAAAGAAGAGGCGAGCTGCGGATAGGGGGAATAATTTGTAATCTGTGGATGGGAGGTGAAGAAGAGGTGAATTGTGGATGGGGGGCATAGGTTAGCTGTGGACAAGGGTTGCAGAGGCTAGGTGTAATGGGCCATACACACTATCAGATTATCTGAAGACTTTTGTCTGTAGACTTACCAAAACCATATAATATGAGGTCAAACCTAAACACTTTCAATTTGTATGCAATCTGGCAGGCCCTTGCACTACATAGAAAAGGTAAATCTGAAGGAAAAAGTTTTCAGATAATCTGATAGTGTGTATGGCCCTTAAATGGGGGGTAAAGAGGTGAGCAATCTGTGCCCTGTGTGATACACATACCTCATCACAGCTGAGTACACTTTCCTGAGCTCTGTGTGTTGTGCACTTCTAAGTTCGCTGTACTCTGTGCCTTTTGGGCCTTGCGCAATATGCATATTTGGCGCTGCTTTACTTCTTTACGGTGAACGATGGGGTTGGGGGGGAGGGGGGTTGGCTGGGGAGGGTGATTTCCTGCATCTATTCTCGAAGGAAAAAAAACCTTGCCGACAGGTCCACTTTAAAAAATTAAAACACATCAGGAACATAATATATTTAACAGTTCTTGAGATATCAAGAGACTGGGGCATATTTGGCCAGTATGTTTTGCTGAAAAAAAGAAGGAATTGTCGCCCATGGCTCATTTAAGGTTAATCACCCATCAAGCTGTGTACATTTCCTTCCCGAAGTATGTACGTATTGCTTTACAACACCACAAGGAGATATTGGAGTAACCCCAGTGTATAATACAGTAAATAAAACTCAAATGTTTTTTTTTTCCTGGAATATCCATAGTAGAAGTAAACCATTGTTCAGGACATGGTCTGAAATGTCACTGCTTTTATAGAACTTCAGGTCTTTTAAGAAATGATGAATAATAATGTGAATAAAACAAATGGAAAACAGTGTATGTATACTGAATATGTGTGTGTGATATTAATAGTTCACGCTATGATTTAAATCCATTCATGGAAAGATGCTAAGTGGCTGCTGGATAATCAAAGTTCATTAAGGTGCTGCCATGCAGTTGTGAAATTCACTCTTGTGATCATAGCGTGAACTATTAATATCACTCCCCAGAGAAGGTTTTTTTTTCACTGTGTATTTTTCATATTGATTTTTTGGCAATTGCACCTAGCACAGTGCACTTCTATTGCACATGTATGCTAATTCATACATATAAGCACAACAGACACTTTTAAAATTGTATATTAGCTCATAATTGTACAATGCACATTGTACATTGTTTATGGTACAATATTGCATAGTTTGCACAACGTATTGTCTACATGGAGTATTTTAGCACACATTGTATGAATTAATTTATTGCTATATTTATTGTCATCCAGTACATGTTGAGCTAATAAACTTGTATAGTTAAGGCAGCGCCACCACTCACCCACCTAACCAGCACCACCAAACATAATCAGAACCTCACCCACCAGTGGGGGTTCATGGTGAGGGCAGCAGCCATAAGCATTTATTATCACCCACAAGATTGAGGTGTTTGTTTTATACACTACCTTTAGCACTTTTTAAAAAGGCAGCGCCAATACTCACTTGTACACTGTAACACTGTCTATAGATTTTACAATGTGTTGGAAAAATTCCTCAGAGATATGTGGTGGAACGGGAGAGACATCCATGATGCCAATCTCCCGTTCCACCACATCCCAAAGGTGCTCTATTGGATTGAGATCTGGTGACTGTGGAGGCCATTGGAGTAGGGCTGCAACTAACGATTATTTTGTCTGTCGACTAATCTATCGATTATTTTTCCGATTAGTCGACTAATCTAACGATTATTTTTATTTTATTTTTTTTGTTTAATTGAGTGTTCTTTTTTTAATTAGCTAATTAATCCTTTGAATAACAAAAAGCACAGACCCCTCAGTAGGCCCCCTCCCAATACAGACCCCTCAGGAAGCCCCCCACCTAGTACAGACCCCTCAGTATACCCCCTCCCAGTACAGACCCCTCAGTAAGCCCTCTCCCAGTACAGACCCCTCAGTAAGCCCTCCCACCTAGTACAGACCCCTCAGTACGCCCCCTCCCAGTACAGACCCCTCAGTAAGCCCCCCACCTAGTACAGACCCCTCAGTAAGCCCCCTCCCAGTACAGACCCCTCAGTAAGCCCTCTCCCAGTACAGACCCCTCAGTAAGCCCCCCCTCCCAGTACAGACCCCTCAGTAAGCCCCCCCTCCGAGTACAGACCCCTCAGTAAGCCCACCCATCTAGTACAGACTCCTCAGTAAGCCCCCTCCCAGTACAGACCCCTTAGTAAGCCCCCCTCCCAGTACAGACCCCTTAGTAAGCCCCCCTCCCAGTACAGACCCCTCAGTAAGCCCCCCTCCCAGTACAGACCCCTCAGTAACCCCCCTAACAGTACAGACCCCTCAGTAAACCCTCCCACCTAGTACAGACCCCTCAGTAAGCCCTCCCACCTAGTACAGACCACTTAGTAAGCCCCCCTCCCAGTGCAGACCCCTCAGGCTCGCCTGCGTTTACATGATGCTGCTGGAGTGGACGTCTCGTCTGTGTGGGACAGTGGGAGGGATCATCGGCGTTGGCGGAAGTCTGCAGCCACAGAGAGTCAGCTCAGTTGATGAGCAGGCACCCCGGGACGTCATGCCGCTCACAGCGGCTGAAGAGCCGGACACTCTGGACTGGAGCGCAGCGGTGGCCGGGGGCGGGGCAGTGCAGCCTGCAGCGGCCCCAATCAATGCAGTGGCCCAGTGTAACGTTCACGCAACACCGGCCGGAAATGTGAGCTGGGGGCGTGTGACGTGACGCGTCAACGCCTTTCACGCACGTCAACGTATTTCTGTAGTCGACGTAATCGATTACGTCGACGCATCGTTGCAGCCCTACATTGGAGTATAGTGAATTTATTGTCATTGTCAAGAAACCAGTGGTGAGATGATTGGAGCTTTGTGACATGGTGCATTATCCTGCTGGAAGAAGCCATCAGAAGATGGGGACACTGTAGTCATAAAGGGATGTAAACAATGCTCAATTGGTACAATCTATCAGGGGGTGTGTGTGATCCCTGCGCTATCTGAGGTGGCAAGAGAATCCCTGCTGCAGCGCCACTGGGACTGATACTAAAGCAGTAAATGATATAATTAAAGGAGTAGTGGTGCACTTCAGGGATCAGCTCTCATGGATCTCTATTTGGGTTGGTGACAGTGGTGTGTACAAATCTTGATTTGAAGGTGCTCAGCGTGATAAATATAACATTTATATTCCAAAATAATTAGGTGATGAAAGTGCAGGTGTGTCAATCAAATCAATAAATATCAAGGTTTTTCTTAAAATAAATAAATATATGATTACGGTGTGTATCAATAGATGAATAGATAAATAAATAAATATCAGAATGCTACTTCTTTACCAGTGACATCAATAAATAAATTATATAAATCCAGTGTTGGTCTTCAATCTGATTCATAAACAGTAAAACAAATTTATATTGTGCTCAAAATAAAGTGCTACATGCAATTTTCTATTAAAACGGTGCTAGAAAAGATATCTGTGAATAGTTCGATTGCAATCCTTCAAATACCAATATTTAACTGAGATAGTCCAAAAGAAAAAAATATTATAGATATATATAGAGAACATCCAAAAAAGCTTGTGTGAATACGTTCCTCGCTTATATCCGTGCTTCACTCATGCAATTAAGTGACTATGATCTCCTTCACCTTGTGTGTCACCTCTGAGTGCTCTAGCCTCTCACCTTATAGGCAAGATCAATATGCCTTTGGTATCTCTCCAAGCTCAACGATAGACTCAATTTCTCTCAATCCGGATCCTTTCTTACTTAATGGAGCTGCTTTCTTGGATTCCTATAAGTGTTTGTCTTGATCGTTTTTCTAGTACTATCCTCCTTGTCCGATCTTTAGTGTGCCTCAGAGACAAAGACTATTCATGGTGCAGTATATCCAACTCATTTATTAAAATATAAAGATTTGCACTTACAATTTAGGCATGATACTTCAGCATGTAAACAAAAAACCAGCCGCCGCTGTGGAGATCGGGCTCCGTTGTAACGTCACTTCCGGCTCCTCCTACGCGTTACGTCACGAGGTCACGTGACGTGACCTCGTGAGGAAGTCACGTGACCTCGTGACGTAACGCGTAGGAGGAGCCGGAAGTGACGTTACAACGGAGCCCGATCTCCACAGCGGCGGCTGGTTTTTTGTTTACATGCTGAAGTATCATGCCTAAATTGTAAGTGTAAATCTTTATATTTTAATAAATGAGTTGGATATACTGCACCATGAATAGTCTTTGTCTCTGAGGCACACTAAAGATCGGACAAGGAGGATAGTACTAGAAAAACGATCAAGACAAACACTTATAGGAATCCAAGAAAGCAGCTCCATTAAGTAAGAAAGGATCCGGATTGAGAGAAATTGAGTCTATCGTTGAGCTTGGAGAGATACCAAAGGCATATTGATCTTGCCTATAAGGTGAGAGGCTAGAGCACTCAGAGGTGACACACAAGGTGAAGGAGATCATAGTCACTTAATTGCATGAGTGAAGCACGGATATAAGCGAGGAACGTATTCACACAAGCTTTTTTGGATGTTCTCTATATATATCTATAATATTTTTTTCTTTTGGACTATCTCAGTTAAATATTGGTATTTGAAGGATTGCAATCGAACTATTCACAGATATCTTTTCTAGCACCGTTTTAATAGAAAATTGCATGTAGCACTTTATTTTGAGCACAATATAAATTTGTTTTACTGTTTATGAATCAGATTGAAGACCAACACTGGATTTATATAATTTATTTATTGATGTCACTGGTAAAGAAGTAGCATTCTGATATTTATTTATTTATCTATTCATCTATTGATACACACCGTACTCATATATTTATTTATTTTAAGAAAAACCTTGATATTTATTGATTTGATTGACACACCTGCACTTTCATCACCTAATTATTTTGGAATATAAATGTTATATTTATCACGCTGAGCACCTTCAAATCAAGATTTGTACACACCACTGTCACCAACCCAAATAGAGATCCATGAGAGCTGATCCCTGAAGCGCACCACTACTCCTTTAATTAATGCTCAATTGGTACTAAGGGGCCCAAAGTGTGCCAAGAAAATATCCCCCACATCACACCACATTACACCACCACCAGCCTGAACCATTGATACCAGGCAGGAGAGATCCATGCTTTCATGTTATTTACACCAAATTCTGACCCTACCATCTGAATGTTGTAGCTGAAATTGAGACTCATCAGACCAGGCAACGTTTTTCCAATCTTCTATTGTCCAATTTTAGTGAGCCTGTGTGAATTTTAGCCTCTGTTTCCTGTTCTTAGCTGACAGGCACAGCACCCAGTGTGGTCTTCTGTTGCTGTAGCCCATCTGCTTCAAGTTTCAATGTGTTGTGCATTCAGAGATGGTATTCTTCATACCTTGGTTGTAACGAGTGGTTATTTGAGTTAATGTTACCTTTGTATCATCTCAAACTATTCTGCCCATCTCTTCTGACATTTACAAGGCATTTTCCTCCACACAACTGCTGCTCACTGGATATTTTCTCTTTTTTGGACCATTCTCTGTAAACCCGAGAGATGGTTGTGCATTAAAATTCCAGTAGATCAGTCGTTTTTGAAATACAAGTCCATCTGGCACCAACAACCATGAAACATTCAAAGTCACCTAAATCCCCTTTCTTTCCCATTCTGATGCTCGGTTTGAACTTCAGCAGGTTGTCTTCACCACGTCTAGATGCCTAAATGAACAAAGAGCGCCATGCGATTGGCTAATTAGCAATTTGTGTTGCCAAGCAATTGAACAGATTTACACCCTTCACATTTTTGTAAATATTTTATTATATCTTTTCATGTGACAACACTGAAGAAATGACACTTTTCTACAATGTAAAGTAGTGAGTGTACAGCTTGTATAACAGTGTCAATTTTCTGTCCCCTCAAAGTAACTCAACACACAGCCATTAATGTCTAAACCACTGGAAACAAAAGTGAGTACACCCCTAAGTGAAGATTTCCAAGTTGGGGTCCAAACTGTCAAGTGAAATTATCAATTGATTGAAATTATCAAACTAACTTAACAAACTGTTAAGTGAAAATGTCCAAATTGGCCCAATTAGCCATTTCCCCTCCCCGGTGTCATGTGACTCGTTAGTGTTACAAGGTCTCAGGTGTGAATGGGGAGCAGGTGTGTTAAATTTGGTTTTATCTCATTCTTTCTTATATATTGGTCACTGAACGTGCAACATGGCATCTCATGGCAAAGTACTCTCTGAGGATCTGATAAAAAGAATTGTTGCTCTACATAAAGATGGCCTAGGCTATGAGAAGATTGGAAGACCCTGAAACTGAGCTGCAGCATGGTGGCCAAGACCATACAGCGGTTTAACAGGACCGTTTCCCCTCAGAACAGGCCTTGCCATGGCCAACCAAAGGAGTTGAGTGCGCGTGCTCAGCGTCATAACCAGAGGTTGTCTTTGGGAAATAGACAAATGAGTGCTGCCAGCATTGCTGCAGAGGTTGAAGGGGTGGGGGGGGTCAGCCTGTCAGTGCGCAGACCATACACCACACACTGCATCAAATTGGACGGCATGGCTGTTGTTCCAGAAGGAAAGATCTTCCAAAGATGATGCACAAGAAAGCTTGCAAACAGTTTGCTTAAGACAAGCAGACTAAGGACACGGATTACTGGAACTATGTCCTGGGGTCTGATGAGACCAAGATAAAACTATTTGATTCAGATGTGTGGTGCATGTGTGGGGGCATTCAGATGAGGCACATAAAGACAAGTTAGTCAAGCATGGTGGTGGGAGTGTCATGGTTTGGGGTTGCATGAGTGCTGCTGGCACTGGGAAGCTACAGTTCATTGAGGGAACCATGAATGCCAACATGTATTTTGACATACTGAAGCAGAGCATGATCCCTCCTTTTAGAGACTGGGCCGCTGGGTAGTATTCCAATATGATAATGACCCCAAACACACCTCCAAGACGACCACTGCCTTGCTAATGAATCTAAGGGTAAAGGTGATGGACTGGCCAGGCATGTCTCCAGACCTAAACCCTATTAAGCATCTGTGGGGCATCCTCAGATGGAAGGTGGAGGAGCGCAAGGTCTCTAACATCCACCTTCTCCATGATGTTGTCATGGAGGAGTGGAAGAGGACTCCAGTGGCAACCTGTGAAGCTCTGGTGAACTCCATGCCCAAGAGGGTTAAGTCAGTGCTGGAAAATAATGGTGGCCACACAAAATATTGACAGTTTGGACCCCAACTTGGACATCTTCACTTAGGGGTGTACTCACTTTTGTTTCCAGCAGTTTAGACAATTATGGCTCTGTGTTGAATTATTTTGAGGGGACAGAAAATGTACACCGTTATACAAGCTGTACACTTACTACTTTACATTGTAGCAAAGTTCTTCAGTGTTGTAAAATATGGGGTGCACTCTCACTTTTGTGAGATACTGTGTGTGTGTATATATATATATATATATATATATATATATATATAATGTACATACAAAACCACCATTCACAGTGTTAAATCCAAAAAAATCCAAAAAAAGTTGGATGATAAAGCCAAGTGTATCCAGAGTTCAACCAACATTCTTCTAATACAAGCAATCTTCACAACGCTTCAATCTTCATAAGTTTCAATTTCCAATTGTGTGATCTCTCGTATATCAGCAACCTCCACCATAAACTGCGATTACACTTACAAATTACTTTACCTTTCTATTATAGATATTCTAGAAAAGGCAAAAATGCTTTCTTAAACTGTTGTGACAGGTTTTCTCCAGCTGGATATGTTTCACTCCTAGACCTCATTTAGGCTGCGTACTACAGCGTACATCTGTGCCAGGCCTATGTTTACCTGCATCGGATGCACAGGTGTTTTGTTCCTTGCTATGCAGACTCATTTTGGACGCAGTGGCTGCACGGACACAGCTGCTGCTCTCAATTTGAAAGCTGTGTGACAGTATGCGTTTGGGGCCATGCACCTGCACCTGGATGGCTCACAGATTGGGAGCAGCGTCTGTGTCCGTGTAGCCACTGCTTCCCAATTGACATAAATGGGACTGTCTACACAGGGATGCATGACACACCTATCTATGCAACCCTATATCAGCAAACACGACCTTCACATGGGTGAATGCTGTACGACACCATTGTGAGCAAGTCCTTAATTGCACAACCCCGCCATCCAAGGCAATTTTCCCTTTAGGATTAATGTTATTTGTTTATTAAAAAAAAAGTGGTTTGGGGAAAATGTAGCATTATAGCCATTAGATAAGAATTAAATACTTAGTTTATATGTCCTTCAAATCCATTAGGTGGCCATATACTTTTACTAAAGTTGTGCTATGTGATTGGGAACATTGATATAAATAAAGTAGGTTTTATCTCAAGTTAGCTGCAGAAGTGGAAATACACGTTAATGGTATTTCACACTAAAATTGCTGTTTGGGGATTGTGGTGTATTTAGGATAAAATGTAGTGGTGGATTTACTAAAGGCAAATAGTGGATCGGTGTGGAACATGCAAGTAAAATAAAAAAAAAAACAAACAAACAGCATGTCTTTATCGTACATTATGGGACACAGAGCAGGCTATAAACATTACTATCTGGATTATGCACCACCTACAGTGAATGGACACTGGCAGACCAAACGGGGAGAGGCAGGAAGTCCTACCCTATATAACCCCTCCTACACAGGAAGTACTTCAGTTTTTTCACCAGTGTCTTGAAGGTAATGGTCACATTTGTTTAACCACTTCCCGCCCGCCCTATAGGCAAATGATGGCGGGAAGGTGGTTGCATTATCTTGACCGGACGTCATATGACGGCGGGAGGATAATGCGCTCTGCGATCTGTGCTGCGGTGCGTCACTCTGACACACCGCATCTCCGATCTCGGTAAAGTGCCTACTGACGTAGGCTCTTTACCATGTGACCAGCTGTGTCGAATCACAGCTGGTCACATAATAGGAAGTGCCGTTGATCAGCTTTCCTCAGTTCGTGCCTGACAGGCACGAGTAGAGGAGAGCCGATCTGCGGCTCTCCAGACAGGGGGGGGGGGGGGGGGATCTGCACTGGTAATCAGAGCATTGATTACCAGTGCAGACCCTTGGGGGGGGTGTCACTAGAACCACCAGGGATGCCCACCCATGACCCCAGGGATGCCCACCATGGCCACCAGGGATGGCCATCAGGGCTCAGGGAGGCTACCAGTGCCCTCCCCATCAGTGCTGCCCTCCAGTGCCCTCCCCATCAGTGCTGCCCACCAGTGCCCATCATTGCCATCTATTGGTGCCACCCACCAGTGCCAATTATTGCCCACCAGTGCCGCCTATCAGTGCCCATCAATGCTGCATATCAGTGCCCAACAGTGCCGCCTATCAGTGCCCACCAATGCTGCATGTCAGTGCTACCTATCAGTGCTGCCTATCAGTGCCGCATATTAGTGCCACTCCATCAGTGCCTCCTCATCAGTGCCTGTCAGTGCGGCCTCATCAGTGCAGGAAAAAACGTATCTATTTACAAAATTGTATAACATAAACCAAAAAAATGTTATTTTTTATTTTTCCAACTTTTCGTTTTTTTTTTTATTTGTCTAGCAAAAAAGAAAAAACCTTGCGGAGATCAAATACCACCAAAAGAAAGCTCTATTTGTGGGGGAAAAAATGACATAAATTTGGTTTAGGTACAGTGTTGCATGACCGCGCAATTGTCATTAAGAATGCAACAGCACCTAAAGCTGAAAATTGGCCTGGGCAGGAAGGGTTTGATGAAAGTGCCCTGTATTGAAGTGGTTAAGCTCCCTAATGTGTTATAGGGTCCTGGGCTAGTTCTGTTCGGAATCATGGGCATTCAGGCCTATGGATTGAAGGGCAAAACTCCTCCCTTTCGAATTGGAGTACATTCTACTAGGGGAGGGAAGGAGCCTCTTGGGTGATTTGCCATCAAGCGTCAGTGGCCCGGATCTGCAAGGCTGCTACCTGGTCTTCAGTACATACATTTACAAAGTTCTACCACATGAATGTCAGAAGCACAGCAGATACTGCATTTGGTCGTAGTGTCTTGCAAGCTGCGATATAGGTTCTTGGCTGTTAAAGGGACTAATGTTGATGTTCCCCTCCCCTCAAGGCTATTTGCTCTGGGACATCGCAGATAGTAATCTTTATAGCCTGCTCTGTGTCCCTTGATGTGCAATAAAGAAAATTTGATTTATTTTTCATGGGACACAGAGATCCCTCCCTGCTTCTTGGATACTCATTGCTTGCTACAAAAATGGAAGCAGGGTTATATAGGGGAGGACTTCCTGTATGACTGTTTGGTCTGCCGGTGTCCATTTACCTATAGGTTGTGCAAAACTCACATAGTAATGTTTATAGCCTGCTCTGTGTCTCATGATGTACTCCAAGAGATTGATTTTACTGGTAAGTATGCAAAAAATAAAATATTTGTTTTTGCTTGAGCAGAGCTCCCCCTCATTTTGGAGCTTCCCCTGAGATCTTGAGCAACTGCACTTGCAGTGCACAATATATTTGCCTTTAGTATATCAACCCCATAATGTAAATAGTTTCTAAACACACCATTTATACTTCTGTTGTACAAAATCTGTGTTTTACATATGTGAATTTTCCTAAAATCTCCAAATTTCAGCTTGTAGATGAAGTTACCCAAAATCTTATAAGCATGTCTAGAGTTTGGCATCCGATCCTCATGTTACAGGGAGAGCCTGTCTTATTAACTGTTAATGTTAATGACAACGTCCTTGAAATTGCTGGACTTGGGGTCCATGGTACTCATAGTGTTGCTGGACAGCCAGCATCCTATAGTTATAACCAGCAGCTAATCAGTGTAAGTCCTAGTCATGTAAGCACTGCGTTGGTCAATGAAAATGACTATGGTGAAAGATCACTTTCCAGATCAGACTTGCTTCTGTAGCTCTCCAACCTGTCACATCACTTTCAGCTGAGGGGAAAAATATATTCTTGCTTCATTTTTGTTACCAGGATAGTAAATAAGCTTTGACTTTTGTCATGCAGGATATTTATAGGTGGACGCTGTAACAGTAACAATCTGTATGTATTTTTTTTTACATTTTGTGGACATATTTTATTTTTCTAATCAAATTAAAATTTAGTTGTTACAGGATATGATATCAAAATAAAAGGCCATCTGTCCTGAAAAAAAACCCTTAGTTAATAGAATTCAACTCGGAAGAACCAGGCTCAGACTGATGGGGTAATCCTGCTGGACAGGACTTTGCAAAAGTATTCGGCCCCCTTGAACTTTGCGACCTTTTGCCACATTTCAGGCTTCAAACATAAAGATATAAAACTGTAATTTTTTGTGAAGAATCAACAACAAGTGGGACACAATCATGAAGTGGAACGAAATTTATTGGATATTTCAAACTTTTTTAACAATAAAAACTGAAAAATTGTGGGCGCAAAATTATTCCAGTCCCTTAAGTTAATATTTTGTAGCGCCACCTTTTGCTGCGATTACAGCTGTAAGTCGCTTGGGGTATGTCAGTTTTGCACATCAGAGACTGAAATTTTTGCCCATTCCTCCTTGCAAAACAGCTCGAGCTCAGTGAGGTTGGATGGAGAGCGTTTGTGAACAGCAGTTTTCAGTTCTTTCCCACAGATTTTCGTTTGGATTCAGGTCTGGACTTTGACTTGGCCCATTCTAACACCTGGATATGTTTTATTTGTGAACATTCCATTGTAGATTTTGCTTTATGTTTA